>NW_028227391.1:160434-313273 GCF_978045245.1 Mus caroli | reverse complement strand
CTTTTTTCATGGTTTCTCGCCATATTCTTTGGCCGACAGTGTGAATCGTTAATTTTCACGTTACTCAGGGTTTCTCGGCATATTCTGTGTCCTACAGCGTGTATTTTTAATTTTCCACGTTTTTCAGGGTTTTTTGTCATATTCTGGGTCCTACAGTGTGATTTTTCTCATTTACGACATTTTTCAGGTTTTTTCCCAATTCTGGGTCCTACAGAGTGATTTTCTCATTTTCCACCTTTTTCAGGATTTCTCGCCATATTAGGGGTCCTTCAGTGTGAGTTTGTAATTTTCTACTTTTTTTAGGGTTTCTAGCCATATTCTGGGTCCTACAGCGTGTATTTTTAATTTTCCACATTTTTTCAGTATTTCTCGACATATTCTGTGTCCGACAGTGTGAATTTTTAATTTTCACGTTTTTCAGGGTTTCTCTGCATATTCTGGGTCCTGCCGTGTGATTTTCTCATTTTCCACCTATTTCAGGTTTTCTCGCCATATTTGGGGTCCTTCAGTATGATTTTTTACTTCTCTAATTTTTCAGGGTTTCTCTCCATATTCTGGGTCCTATAGCATGTATTTTTAATTTTCCACATTTTTCAGGTTTTCTAGCCATATTTGGGGTCCTTCAGTGTGAGTTTGTAATTTTCTCCATTTTTCAGGGTTTCTCTCCATATTCTGAGTCATAGAGCGTGTATTTTTAATTTTCCATGTTTTCAGGGTTTCTAGGCATATTCTGGGTCCTACAGTGTGATTTTCTCATTTTCGATGTTTTTCAAGTTCTTTCGCAATTCTGGGTCTTTCAGTGTGAATTTTTAATTTTCTACTTTTTTCAGGTTCTCTCTCCATATTTGGGGTCCTTCAGTGTAAGTTTATAATTTTCTAAATTTTCAGGATTTCTCAACATATTCTGTGTCCTAGAGCTTGTATTTTTAATTTTCCACGTTTTTCAAGTTTTTTCGTCATATTCTGGGTCCTGCAGTGTGATTTTCTCATTTTCCACGTTTTTCAAGTTTTTTCATAATTCTGGGTGTGATTTTCTCATTTTTAAACTTTTTCAGGTTTTCTCGCCATATTTGGGGTCCTTCCGTGTGATTTTTTACTTTTCTAATTTTTCAGTGTTTCTCGATATATTCTGGGTCCTACAGCGTATATTTTTAATTTTCCACGTTTTCAGGGTTTCTCGGCATATTCTGGGTCCTACAGTGTGATTTTCTCATTTTTGACGTTTTTCAATTTTTTTTTTCCAAATCTGGGTTCTGTAGTGTGATTATTCTCATTTTCCATCTTTTTCAGGATTTCTCGCCATATTCTGGGTCCTATAGTGTGAGTTTTGAATTTTCCTTGTTTTTCAGGTTTTCTCGCCATATGAGGGGTCCTTCAGTGTGATTTTTTAATTTTCCACGTTTTCAATATTTCTCGCCATATACTGGGTAATACAGTGTGAATTTTTAATTTTCCACTTTTTTCATGATTCTTGCCATATTCTGTGTCCGACAGTGTGAATTTTTAATTTTCACGTTTTTCAGGGTTTATCGGCATATTCTGGGTCCAGCAGTGTGATTTTCTCATTTTCCACGTTTTTCAAATTTTTTTCGCAGTTCTTGGGGTACTTCACTGTGAGTTTTTAATTTTCTACTTTTTTCAGGGTTTCTCGCCATATTCTGGGTCCTACACCGTGTATTTTTAATTTACCACGTTTTGAGGGTTTCTCGGCACATTATGGGTCCTACAGTGTGATTTTCTCATTTACGACGCTTTTCAAGTTTTTTCGCAATTCTGGGTCCTACAGTGTGATTATTGTCATTTTCCACCTTTTTCAGTTTTTCTGGCCATATTCCAGGTCCTTCAGTTTGAATTTTTAGTTTTCACGTTTTTCAGTATTTCTTTCCATATTTTGCCTAATACAGTGTGAATTTTTAATTTTCCACTTTTTTCATGGTTTCTCGCCATATTCTTTGTCCGACAATGTGAATGGTTAATTTTCACGTTATTCAGGGTTTCTCGGCATATTCTTTGTCCTACAGCGTGTATTTTTAATTTTCCACGTTTTTCAGGGTTTTTCGTCATATTCTGGGTCCTACAGTGTGATTTTTCTCATTTACGACTTTTTCAGGTTTTTTCCCAATTCTGGGTCCTACAGAGTGATTTTCTCATTTTCCACCTTTTTCAGGATTTCTTGCCATATTAGGGGTCCTTCAGTGTGAGTTTGTAATTTTCTACTTTTTTCAGGGTTTCTAGCCATATTCTGGGTCCTACAGCGTGTATTTTTAATTTTCCACGTTTTTCAGTATTTCTCGCCATATTCTGTGTCTGACAGTGTGAATTTTTAATTTTCACGTTTTTCAGGGTTTCTCTGCATATTCTAGGTCCTGCCATGTGATTTTCTCATTTTCCACGTTTTTCAAGTTTTTGCGTAATTCTGGGTCCTACAGTGTGATTTTCTCATTTTCCACCTATTTCAGGTTTTCTCGCCATAGTTGGGGTCCTTCAGTATGATTTTTTACTTTTCTAATTTTCAGGGTTTCTCTCCATATTCTGGGTCCTACAGCGTGTATTTTTAATTTGCCACGTTTTTCAGGGTTTCTCAGCATATTCTGGGTCCTACAGTGTGATTTTCTCATTTTCGACGTTTTTCAATTTTTTTTTTCCAAATCTCGGTCCTTACAGTGTGATTATTCTCATTTTCCACCTTTTTCAGGTTTTTCTCGCCATATTCTGGGTTCTACAGTGTGAGTTTTGAGTTTTCTTCCTTTTTCAGGTTTTCTTGCCATATTCTGGGTCCTACATAGTGAGTTTTGAATTTTCCTCGTTTTTCAGGTTTTATTGCCATGTTCTGGGTCCTTCAGTGTGAATTTTTAATTTTCTACATTTTTCAGGTTCTCTCGCCATATTTGGGTTTCTTCAGTGTGAGTTTTTAATTTTCTAATTTTTCAGGGTTTCTCGACATATTCTGTGTCCTACAGCGTGAGTTTTGAGTTTTCCTCGTTTTTCAGGTTTTCTCGACATATGCCTGACTCTTTAGTGTTAATTTTTAATTTTCCACGATTTTCAGGTTTTTCCGTCATATTCTGGGTCCTACAGTGTGATTTTTCTCATTTCCACGTTTTTCAGCTTTTCTTGACATATTCCAGGACCTTCAGTGTGAATTTTAAATTTCCACTTTTTTCAGTATTTCTTGCCATATTCTGTGTCCAACAGTGTGAATTTTTAATTTTCACGTTTTTCAGGGTTTATCGGCATTTCTGGGTCCTGTAGTGTGATTTTCTCATTTTCCACGTTTTTCAAGTTTTTTCGTAATTCTGGGTCCTTCAGTGTGATTTTTTACTTTTCTGATATTTCAGGGTTTCTCGCCATATTCTGGGTCCTACAGCGTGTATTTTTAATTTTCCACGTTTTTCAGGGTATCTCGGCATTATTCTGGGTCCTAGAGTGTTATATTCACATTTTCGACGTTTTTCAATTTTTTTTTTCAAATCTGGGTCCTACAGTGTGATTATTCTCATTTTCCACCATTTTCAGGTTTTTCCATCATATTCAGGTTCCTACAGTGTGATTTTCTAATTTCCACGTTTTTTCAGGTTTTCTTGACCTATTCCAGGTCCTTCAGTGTGAATTTTAATTTTCCACGTTTTTCATTATTTCTCGCCATATTCTTTGTCCGACAGTGTGAATTTTTAATTTTCACGTTTTTCAGAGTTTCTCTGCATATTCTGGGTTCTGCAGTGGGATTTTCTCATCTTCCAACTTTTTCAGGTTTTCTAGCCATATTTGGTGTCCTTCAGTGTGAATTTGTAATTTTCTAGTTTTTTCAGGGTTTCTCTCCGTATTCTGCATCTTACAGCATGTATTTTTAATTTTCCACGTTTTCAGGGTTTCTTGGCATATTCTGGGTCCTACAGTGTGATTTTCTCATTTTCCACTTTTTTCAAGTTTTTTTGCAATTCTGGGTCCTTCAGTGTGAATTTTAATTTTCTACTATTTTCAGGTTCTCTCGCCATATTTTTGGTCCTTCAGTGTGAGGTTTTTATTTTCTTATTTTTCAGGGTTTCTCGACATATTCTGTGTCCTACATCGTGTATTTTTAATTTTCCACGCTTTTCAAGTTTTTACTTCCAGTATTCTGGGTCCCAACATTGTGATTTTCTATTTTTCCACCTATTTCAGGTTTTCTCGCCATATTCTGGTTCCTACAGTGTGAGTTTTGAATTTTTCTCATTTTTCAGGTTTCCTAGCCATATTCCGGGTCCTTCAGTGTGAATATTTTAATTTTCCACGTTTTTCAGTATTTCTCGCCATATTCTGGGTAATACAGTGTGAATTTTTAATTTTTACATTTTTCAGGGTTTCTGGCATATTCTGGGTCTTGCAGTGTGATTTTCTCATGTTCCCACTTTTTTCGAGTTTTTTCGTAATTCTGCGTCCTACAGTGTGATTTTCTCATTTTACAACTTTTTAAGGTTTTCTCACCATATTTAGGGTCCTTCAGTGTGATTTTTTACTTTTCTAATTTTTCAGTGTTTCTCTACATATTCTGTGTCCTTCAACGTGTATTTTTAATTTTCCTCGTTTTTCAGGGTTTCTAGGCATACTCTGGGTCCTACAGTGTGATTTTCTCATTTTCGACGTTTTTCACTTTTTTTTTTTCCAAATCTGGGTCCTACATTGTGATAATTCTCACTTTCCACCTTTTTCAGGTGTTCTCGCCTATATTCTGGATCCTACAGTGTGTTTTTGAATTTTCCTCATTTTTCAGTTTTTCTCGCCATATGCCGGGTACTTCAGTGTGAATTTTTAATTTTCCACGTTTTTCAGGTTTTTCCGTCATATTCTGGTTCCTACAGTGTGATTTTCTCATTTCCACGTTTTTCAGGTTTTCTTCATATATTCCAGGTCCTTCAGTGTGAATTTTTAATTTTCCACGTTTTTTAGGTTTTTCCATCATATTCTGGGTCCTACAGTGTGATTTTCTCATTTCCACGTTTTTCAGGTTTTCTTCACATATTCCAGGTCCTTCAGTGTGAATTTTTAATTTTCCACGTTTTTCAGGTTTTTCCGTCATATTCTGGGTCCTACAGCGTGAATTTTTAATTTTCTACTTTTTTCAGGTTTTCTTGCCCTATTCTGCGTCCTTCAGTGTGAATTTTTAATTTTCCTCTTTTTTCAGGTTTTATTGCAATATTCCGGGTCCTTTAGTGTGAATTTTTAATTTTCTACTTTTTTTATGTTCTCTCGCCATATTTAGGGTCCTTCAGTGTGAGTTTTTAATTTTCTAATTTTTCAGGGTTTCTCGACATATTCTGTGTCCTACAGCGTGTATTTTTAATTTTCCACGTTTTTCAGGTTTTTTTCGTCATATTGTGGGTCCTACAGTGTGATTTCCTCATTTTCTACATTTTTCAAGTTTTTCGAAATTCTGGGTCCTAAAGTGTGATTTTCTCAATTTCCACCTTTTTTAGGGTTTCTCGGCATATTCTGGGTCCTACAGTGTGATTTTCTCATTTTCGATGTTTTTCACTTTTTTTTTTTCCAAATCTGGGTCCTACATTGTGATAATTCTCACTTTCCACCTTTTTCAGGTTTTCTCGCCTTTACTCTGGATCCTACAGTGTGTTTTTGAATTTTCCTCGTTTTTCAGTTTTTCTCGCCATATGCCGGGTACTTCAGTGTGAATTTTTAATTTTCCACGTTTTTCAGGTTTTTCCGTCATATTCTGGATCCTACAGTGTGATTTTCTCATTTCCACGTTTTTCAGGTTTTCTTCACATATTCCAGGTCCTTCAGTGTGAATTTTTAATTTTCCACGTTTTTCAGGTTTTTCCATCATATTCTGAGTCCTACAGTGTGATTTTCTCATTTCCACGGTTTTCAGGTTTTCTTCACATATTCCAGGTCCTTCAGTGTGAATTTTTAATTTTCCACGTTTTTCAGGTTTTTCCGTCATATTCTGGGTCCTACAGTGTGATGTTCTCATTTCCACGGTTTTCAGGTTTTCTTCACATATTCCAGGTCCTTCAGTGTGAATTTTTAATTTTCACGTTTTTCAGCATTTCTCGGCATATTTTGGGTCCTACAGTGTGAATTTTTAATTTTCTACTTTTTTCAGGTTTTCTTGCCATATTCTGGGTCCTTCAGTGTGAATTTTTAATTTTCCTCTTTTTTCAGGTTTTATTGCCATATTCCGGGTCCTTTAGTGTGAATTTTAAATTTTCTACATTTTTTAGGTTCTCTCGCCATATTTAGGGTCCTTCAGTGTGAGGTTTTAATTTTCTAATTTTTCAGGGTTTCTCGACATATTCTGTGTCCTACAGCGTGTATTTTTAATTTTCCACGTTTTTCAGGTTTTTTTCGTCATATTGTGGGTCCTATAGTGTGATTTCCTCATTTTCTACATTTTTCAAGTTTTTTCGAAATTCTGGGTCTTAAAGTGTGATTTACTCAATTTCCACCTTTTTCAGGTTTTCTTGCCATATTCTGGGTCCTACAGTGTGATTTTCTCATTTTCGACGTTTTTCAAGTTTTTTCGCAATTCTGGGTCCTACAGTGTGATTATTCTCATTTTCCACCTTTTCAGGTTTTCTCGCCATATTCGTGATACCTCAGTGTGAATTTTTAATTTTCTTTTTCAAAGTTTCTCGCCATATTATGGGTCCTAGAGCGTGTATTTTTAATTTTCCACGTTTTTCATGGTTTCTGGGCATATTCTGGGTACTACAGTGTGATTTTCTCATTTTCGATGTTTTTCATGTTTTTGTAATTCTGGGTAATAAAGTGTGAATATTCTCATTTTCTACCTTTTTCATGTTTTCTCGCCATATTCAGGGTCCTTCAGTGTGAGTTTTTAATTTTCTACTTTTTTGAGCGTTTCTTGCCATATTCTGGGTGCTACAGAGTGTATTTTTAATTTTCCACGTTTCTCAGGGTTTCTCGCCATATTCTGGGTCCTACAGTGTGATTTTCTCATTTTCCATGATTTTCATGTTTTTTTCGCTATTCTGGGTCTTACAGTGTGATTATTCTCATTTTCCACCTCTTTCAGGTTTTCTCGCCATATTCGGGGTCCTTCATTGTGAGTTTTTAATTTTCTACTTTGTTGAGGGTTTCTTGCCATATTCTCGGTGCTACAGAGTGTATTTTTAATTTTCTACGTTTCTCAGGGTTTCTCGCCATATTCTGGGTCCTAAAATGTGATTTTCTCATTTACGACGTTTCAAGTATTTTCGCAATTCTGGGTCCTAATCTGTGATTATTCTCATTTTCCACATTTTTCAGGTTTTCTTGCCATATTTGGGGTTCTTCAGTGTGAGTTTTTAATTTTCTACTTTTTTGAGGGTTTCTTGCCATATTCTGGGTACTACAGAGTGTATTATTAATTTTCCACGTTTCTCAGGGTTTCTTGCCATATTCTGGGTCCTACAGTGTGATTTTTCTCATTTACGATGTTTTTCAAGTTTTTTTTTTGTGCAATTCTGGGTCCTACACTGTGATTATTCTCATTTTCCACCTTTTCAGGTTTTCTCGCCATATTCCGGGTACTTCAGTGTGAATTTTTAGTTTTCTACTTTTTTCAGGGTTTCTCGCCATATTCCGGGTCCTTCAGTTGAATTTTTAATTTTCACGTTTTTCAGGGTTTCTAACGATATTCTGGGTCCGATAATGTGAATTTTTAATTTTCACGTTTTTCAGGGTTTCTCGGCATATTCTAGGTCCTGGAGTGTGAATTTTTAATTTTCACGTTTTTCAGGATTTCTCTAAATATTCTTGGTCCTGCAGTGTCATTTTCTCATTTTCCACTTTTTTCAAGTTTTTTTGTAATTCTGGGTCCTACTGTGTGATTTTCTCATTTTCCACCTTTTTCGGGTTTTCTTGCCATATTTGGGGTCCTTCAGTGTGAGTTTTTATTTTTCTACTTTTTTCAGGATTTCTTGCCATATTCTGGATCCTACAGTGTGATTTTCTCATTTTCCACCCTTTTCAGGTTTTTCTGGTCATGTTTGGGCTCCTTCACTGTGAGTTTTTAATTTCCTACTTTTTTATTAAGTGTTTCTCGCCATATTCTGGGTCCGTTAGTGTGAATTATTAATTTTCACGTTTTTCACATTTTCTCGGCATATTCTGGATCCTGCAGTGTGATTTTCTCATTTTCCACCTTTTGCAGGGTTTCTCGCCATATTTGGGGTCCTACAGTGTGAGTTTGTTATTTTCAACTTTTTTCAGGGTTACACGCCATATTCTGGGTCCTACAGCATGTATTTTTAATTTTCCACGTTTTCAGGGTTTCTAGGCATAAGCTGGGTCCTACAGATTGATTATTCTCATTTTCCACCCTTTTCAGGTTTTCTTGCAATATTCGGGGTCCTTCAGTGTGAATTTTTAATTTTCTACTTTTTTCAGGTTTTCTCGCCATATGCTGGGTCCTACTGTGTGATTTTTCTCATTTCCATGTTTTTCAGGGTCACTTGCCGTATTCCAGGTCCTTCAGTGTGAATTTTTTTCCACGGTTTTCAGTATTTCTCGCCATATCTGGGTAATAAATTGTGAATTTTTAATTGTCCACTTTTTTCATGGTTTCTCACCATATTCTGTGTCCGACTGTGTGAATTTTTAATTTTCAGGTTTTTCATGGTTGTTCGGCATATTCTGGTTTCTGCAGTGTGATTTTCTCATTTTCCACATTTTTCAAGTTTTTTCATATTTCTGGGTCCTACAGTGTGATTTTCTCTTTTTTCACCTTTTTCATGTTTTCTTGCCATATTTGGGGTCCTTCAGTGTGAGTTTTTACATTTCTAATTTTTCAGGGTTTCTCGACATATTATGGGTCCTACAGCGTGTATTTTTAATTTTCCACGTTTTTCAGTGTTTCTCAGCATATTCTGGGTCCTACAGTGTGATTTTCTCAATTTTGAAATTTTTCAAGTTTTTTCACATATCTTGGTCCTACAGTGTGATTATTCTCATTTTCCAACTTTTTCAGGTTTTCTAGCCATATTCTGGGTCCTACACTGTGAATTTTGAATTTTCCTCGTTTTTCAGGTTTTCTCGCCATATTCTGGGTCCTTCACTGTGAATTTTTAATTTTCCACTTCTTTCAAGTTTTTTGTAATATTATGGGTCCTACAGTGTGATTTTCTCATTTTCCACCTTTTTCAGGTTTTCTCGCCATATTCGGGGTCCTTCAATGTGAGTTTTTAATTTTCTACTTTTTTCAGGGTTTCTCGCCATATTCTGGGTCCTACAGAGTGTATTTTTAATTTTCCACGTTTTTCAAGGTTTCTCGGCATATTCTGGCTCCTACAGTGTGATTTTCCCATTTCCTCGTTTTTCAGGTTTTCTTGCCATATTCCAGGTCCTTCAGTCTGAATTTTTAATTTTCCACGTTTTTCAGTATTTCTCGCCATATTCTGGGCACGTTTTTCAAGTTTTATCGCTATTCTGTGTCCTACAGTGTGATTATACTCATTTTCCACCTTTTTCAGGTTTTTTGCCATATTCGGTGTCTTTCAGTGTGAGTTTTTAATTTTCTACTTTTTACTGTGTTTCTTGCAATATTCTGGCTCCAAAAAGCATATTTTTATTTTTTCTCGTTTTTCAGGGTTTCTTGGCATATTCTGGGTCCTACAATGTGATTTTCTCATTTTCCACTTTTTTTAAGTTTTTTCGCATTTCTATGTCCTACAGGTTGATTTTCTCATTTTCCACATTTTTCAGGTTTTCTCGCCATATTCCGGGTCCTTCAGTGTGAGTTTTTAATTTTCTACTTCTTTCAGGGTTTATTGCCATATTCTGAATCCTACAGCGTGTATTTTTAATTTTCCACGTTTTCAGGGTTTCTGGCATATTCTGGCTCCTACTGTGCGATTTTCCAATTTTTGACTTTTTTCAAGTTTTTTTCCCCAATTCTCCGTCCTACAGTGTGATTTTCTCATTTTCCACCTTTTTCAGGTTTTCTCAGCATATTCTGGGTCCTGCAGTGTGAATTTTTAATTTTCCACGTTTTTCAAGGTTTTTTTCTATATTCTGGTCCTATAGTGTGAATTTTTATTTTTCAATATTTTTCAGTGTTTATCATCATATTCTGGGTCCTACAGTGTGAATTTCTCATTTTCCACCTTTTTCAGGGTTTCTTGCCATATTCTAGGTTTTTCAGTGGGAGTTTTTAATTTTCCATGTTTTTAAGTTTTTTTTTCATCATATTCTCAGTCCCACAGTGTGATTTTTTCATTTTCAAACTTTTTCAGGTTTTCTCGGCATATTCTGGTTCCTACAGTGTGAATTTAATTTTCCACATTTTTCAGTGTTTCTCGCCATATTCTGGGTCCCACAGTGTAAATTTTTAATTTTCCACGTTTTTAAGGTTTTTTTTTTGGTAATATTCTTGGTCCGACAGTGTGAATATTTAATGTTTCACTTTTTTCAGCGTTTCTCGGCATATTCTGGGTCCTACAGTGTGATTTTCTCATTTTCCACATTTTTCAAGTTTTTTCGTAATTCTGGGTCCTACAGTGTGATTTTCTCATTTTCCACCTTTTTCAGCCTTTCTAGCCATTTTTCGGGTCCTTCAGTGTGAGTTTGTAATTTTCTAAGTTTTTCAGGGTTTCTCGCCGTATTCTGGGTCCTAAACGTTGTATTTTTAATTTTTCACGTTTTCAGGGTTTCTTGGCATATTCTGGGTCCTACAGTGTGATTTTCTCATTTTCGATATTTTCAAGTTTTTTCGTAATTCTGGGTCCTACAGTGTGATTTTCTCATTTTCCACCTTTTTCATGTTTTCTCGCCATAATTGGGGTTCTTCAGTGTCAGTTTGTAATTTTCTACTTTTTTCAGGGTTTCTTGCCATATTTGGGGTCCTTCAGTGTGAGTTTTTAATTTTCTACTCTTTCAGGGTTTCTTGCCATGTTCTGGGTCCTACAGTGTGTATTTTTCATTTTCGACGTTTTTCAGATTTTCTCACAATATTCTGGGTTCTTCAGTGTGAATTATTAATTTTTCAAGTTTTACAGGTTTTTTCTTCATATTCTGGGTCCTACACTGTGATTTTTCTCATTTCCACGTTTTTCAGGTTTTCTTGCCATATTCCAGGTCCTTCAGTGTTAATTTTTAATTTTCCACGTTTTCAGGGTTTCTCGGCATATTCTGTGTCCTGCAGTGTGATTTTCTCATTTTTATGGTTTTTCAAGTTTTTTGGCAATTCTGGGTCCTACAGTGTGATTATTCTCATTTTCCACCTTTATCAGGTTTTCTCGACATATTTGGGGTCTTTCAGTGTGAATTTTTAATTTTCTACTTTTTTCAAGGTTTCTCGCCATATTCTGTGTCCTTCAGTATGAGTTTTTAATTTTCCTCGTTTTTCAGGTATTCTCGCCATATTCCGTGTCCTTCACTGTGAATTTTTTAATTTTCCACATTATTCAGGTTTTTTCGTCATATTCTGGGTCTTACAATGTGATTTTCTCATTTTCCTCATTTTTCAGGTTTTTTCGCCATATTTGGGGTCCGTCAGTGTGAATTTTTAATTTTCTACTCTTTCATGGTTTCTCGCCGTATTCTGGGTCAGTCAGTGTGAGTTTTTAATTTTCCTCGTTTTTCAGGTATTCTCACCATATTCTGGGTCCTTCAGTGTGAATTTTTATTTTTCCACGTTTTTCAGGTTTTTTCGTCATATTCTGGGTCCTACAGTGTGATTTTCTCATTTCCAATTTTTCAGGTTTTCTTGACATATTCCAGGTCCTTCTGTGTGAATTTTTAATTTTCCACATTTTTCAGGTTTTTTCGTCATATTCTGGGTCTTACAGTGTGACTTTCTCATTTTCCAAATTTTTCAGGTTTTCTCGACATATTTGGGGTCCTTCAGTGTGAGTTTTTAATTTTCTACTTTTTCAGGGCTTCTCTCCATATTCTTGGTCCTACAGCTTGTATTTTTAATTTTCCAGGTTTTCAGGGAATCTAGGCATATTCTGGGTCCTGCAGTGTGATTTTCTCATTTTTGAGGTTTTTCAAGTTTTTTCCCAATTCTGGGTCCCTCAATGTGATTATTCTCATTTTCCCCATTTTTCAGGTTTTCTTGCCATATTTGGGGTCCTTCAGTGTGAGTTTTTAAATTTCTACTCTTTCAGGGTTTCTCGCCATATTCTGGGTCCTTCAGTGTGAGTTTTTAATTTTCCTCGTTTTTCAGGTTTTTTCACCATATTCCGGATCCTTCAGTGTGAATTTTTAATTTTCCACCTTTTTCAGATTTTTTCTCATATTCTGGGTCCTACAGTGTGATTTTCTCATTTCCACTTTTTCAGGTTTTCTTGCCATATTCCATGTCCTTCAGTGTGAATTTTTAATTTTCCACGTTTTTTAGTATTTCTCGCCATATTCTGGGTAATGCAGTGTGAATATTTAATTTTCCACTTTTTTCATGGTTTCTCCCTTATTCTGTGTCTGACAGTGTCAATTTTTAATTTTCATGTTTTTCAATGTTTCTCGGCATATTCTGGGTCCTGCAGTGTGATTTTATTATTTTGGACGTTTTTCAAGTTTTTTCGTAATTCTGGGTCCTACAGTGTGATTTTCTCATTTTCCAACTTTTTCAGGTTTTCTGGCCATAATTGGGGTTCTTCAGTGTCAGTTTGTAATTTTCTACTTTTTTCAGGGTTTCTTGCCATATTTGGGGTCCTTCAGTGTGAGTTTTTAATTTTCTACTCTTTCAGGGTTTCTCGCCATAAACTGTGTCCTATAGTATGTATTTTTCATTTTCCACGTTTTTCAGGTTTTTTTCTTCATATTCTGGGTCCTACACTGTGATTTTCTCATTTCCACGTTTTCAGGTTTTCTTGCCATATTCCAGGTCCTTCAGTGTGGATTTTTAATTTTCCACGTTTTTCAGTATTTCTCCCCATATTATGGGTAATACAGTGTGAATTTTAATTATCCACTTTTTTTCATGGTTTCTCGCCATATTCTGTGTCCAACAGTGTGAGTTTTTAATTTTCACGTTTTTCAGTGTTTCTTGAAATATTCTGGGTCCTGCAGTGTGATTTTCTTATTTTCCACCTTTTTCAGGTTTTCTCCCCATATTTGGGGTCCTTCAGTGTCAGTTTGTATTTTTCTACTTTCTTCAGGGTTTCTCACCATATTCTGGATCCTACAGTGTGATTTTCTCATTTTCCACCTTTTTCAGGTTTTCTCGCCATGTTTGGGCTCCTTCACTGTGAGATTTTAATTTTCTACTTTTTTATTAACTTTTTCTCGCCATATTCTGGGTCCGTTAGTGTGAATTTTTAATTTTCACGTTTTTCACATTTTCTCGGCATATTCTTGCACCTTTTTCAGGATTTCTCGCCATATTTGGGGTCCTACAGTGTGAGTTTGTAATTTTGAACTTTTTTCAGGGTTTCTCGCCATATTCTGGGTCCTACAGCATGTATTTTTAATTTTCCACGTTTTCAGGGTTTCTGGGCAAAATCTGGGTCCTACAGTGTGATTATTCTCATTTTCCACCTTTTTCAGGTTTTCTCACCATATTCGGGGTCCTTCAGTGTGAATTTTTAATTTTCTACTCTTTTCAGGTTTTCTCGCCATAATCTGTGTCCTTCAGCGTGAGTTTTTAATTTAACACGTTTTCAGGGTTTCTGGGCATAATCTGGGTCCTACAGTGTGATTATTCTCATTTTCCACCTTTTTCAGGTTTTCAAACCATATTCGGGGTCTTTCAGTGTGAATTTTTAATTTTCTACTTTTTTCAGGTTTTCTCGCCATATTCTGTGTCCTTCAGTGTGAGTTTTTTATCTTCCTCATTTTTCAGGTTTTTCGCCATATTCCGGGTCCTTCCGTGTGATATTTTAATATTTTATCTTTTTCAGGTTTTTTCGTCATATTCTGGGTCGTACTGTGTGATTTTCTCATTTCCATGTTTTTTCAGGGTCTCTTGCCGTATTCCAGGTCCTTCAGTGTGAATTTTTTCCCACGGTTTTCAGTATTTCTCTCCATATCTGGGTAATGAAGTGTGAATTTTTAATTGTCCAGTCTTTTCATGGTTTCTCACCATATTCTGTGTCCAATAGTGTGAATTTTTAATTTTCAGGTTTTTCATGGTTGTTCGGCATATTCTGGTTTCTCCAGTGTGATTTTCTCATTTTCCACGTTTTTCAAGTTTTTCCGTATTTTGGGTCCTACAAGTGTGATTTTCTCATTTTCGATGTTTTTCATGTTTTTGTAATTCTGGGTAATACAGTGTGATTATTCTCATTTTCTACCTTTTTCATGTTTTCGCGCCATATTCGGGATCCTTCAGTGTGAGTTTTTAATTTTCTACTTTGTTGAGGGTTTCTTGCCATATTCTCAGTGCTACAGAGTGTATTTTTAATTTTCCACGTTTCTCAGGGTTTCTCCCCATATTCTGGGTCCTAAAATGTGATTTTCTCATTTACGACATTTTTCAAGTATTTTCGGAATTCTGGTTCCTACACTGTGATTATTCTCATTTTCCACATTTTTCAGGTTTTCTTGCCATATTTGAGGTCCTTAAGTGTGAGTTTTTAATTTTCTACTTTTATGAGGGTTTCTTGCCATATTCTGGGTACTACAGAGTGTATTATTAATTTTCCACCTTTCTCAGGGTTTCTTGCCATATTCTGGGTCCTACAGTGTCTGTCTGTCTCTCTGTGTGTCTGATCCCCTGGAACTGTAGATGGGCCACCATATAGTTGCTGGTAGTTGATCCCAGGTTCTCTGGAAGAGGAGACAATGCTGTTAATTGTTGAGCCCTTTCAGTGGCTCCACCTATCTTTAAATTTTTAGAAGTATATGTGAGGCTCTGTTTATGTACATCATATGCAGACCATAAGAGGGATTTAGATTCTCCAGGATCTGACACCCTCTTCTGGAGTGTCTGAAGACAACTAGAGTGTACTTATATCTAATAAATAAATAAATAAATAAATAAATAAATAAATAAATAAATAAATGAATAAACATTATTTTAAAAGGATAAGAAAGAAAGAAAGACCAGGCAGGCCTGCCCTCCTTATCTCTGTCTGTCTGTCTGTCTGATCCCCTAGAACTGGAGATGGGCCACCATATAGTTGATGGTAGTTGATCCCATGTTCTCTGGAAGAAGAGACAATGCTGTTAATTGTTGAGTCCTTTCAGTGGCCCCACCCATCTTTAAATTTTTAGAAGTATATGTGAGGCTCTGTTTATGTACATCATATGCAGACCATAAGAGGGATTTAGATTCTCCAGAAGATGACACCCTCTTCTAGAGTGTCTGAAGACAGCTACAGTGTACTTATATCTAATAAATACATAAATAAATAAATAAATAAATATATTTTTTTAAAGTATAAGAAAGAAAGAATGACCAGGCAGGCCTCCATCCTTATCTCTGTCAGTCTGTCTGTCTGTCTCTCTGAACCCTTGGAACTGGAGATGGGCCACCATATAGTTTCTGTTAGTTGATCCCAGGTTCTCTGGAAGAGGAGACATTGCTGTTAATTGTTGAGCCCTATCAGTGGCTCCACCTATCTTTAAATTTTTAGAAGTATATTTTAGGCTGTGTTTATGTACATCATATGCAGACCATAAGAGGGATTTAGATTCTCCAGAATTTGACACCCTCTTCTGGAGTGTCTGAAGACAACTACAGTGTACTTATATCTAATAAATACATAAATAAATAAATAAATAAATAAATAAATAAATAAATAAATAAACATTATTTTAAAACGAAAAGAAATAAAGAAAGACCAGGCAGGCCTGCCATCCTTATCTCTGTCTGTCTGTCTGTCTGTCTGTCTGAACCCCTGGAACTGGAGATGGGCCACCATATAGTTGCTGGTAGTTGATCCCAGGTTCTCTGGAAGAAGAGACAATGCTGTTAATTGTGAGCCCTTTCAGTGGCCCCACCCATCTTAAATTTTTAGAAGTGTATGTGAATCTGTGTTTATGTCCATCATATGCAGACCATAAGAGGGATTTATATTCTGCAGAATCTGACACCCTCTTCTAGAGTGTCTGAAGACAACTACAGTGTACTTATATCTAATAAATACATAAATAAATAAATAAATAAACATTTTTTAAAAAGGATAAGAAAGAAAGAAAAACCAGGGAGGCCTGCTACCCTTGTCTGTCTGTCTCTTTGTCTGCCTGATCCCCTGGAACTGGAGATGGGCCACCATATAGTTGCTGGTAGTTGATCCCAGGTTCTCTGGAAGAGGAGACAATGCTGTTAATTGTTGAGCCCTTTCAGTGGCCCCCCACATCTTTAAATTTTTAGAAGTATATGTGAGGCTGTGTTTATGTACATCATATGCAGACCATAAGAGGGATTTATATTCTCCAGAATCTGACACCCTCTTCTGGAGTGTCTGAAGACAGCTACAGTGTACTTATATATAATAAATAAATAAATAAATAAATAAATAAATAAATAAATAAATAAACATTTTTTAAAAAGGATAAGAAAGAAAGTAAAAACAGGCAGGCCTGCAATCCTTGTCTGTCTGTCTGTCTGTCTGTCTGATCCCCTGGAACTGGAGATGGGCCACCATATAGTTGCTGCTAGTTGATCCAGGTTCTCTGGTATAGGAGACAATGCTGTTAATTGTTGAGCCGTTTCAGTGGCCCCACACATCTTTAAATTTTTAGAAGTATATGTGAGGCTGTGTTTATGTACATCATATGCAGACCATAAGAGGGATTTAGATTCTCCAGAATATGACACCCTCTTCTGAAGTGCCTGAAGACAGCTACAGTGTACTTATATCTAATAAATACATATATAAATAAATAAACATTTTTAAAATGTATAAGAAAGAAGGAAAAACCAGGCAGGCCTGCAATCCTTGTCTGTCTGTCTCTATGTATGTCTCTCTGATCCCCTGGAACTGGAATTGGGCCACAATATAGTTGCTGGTAGTTGATCCCAGGTCCTCTGGAAGAGGAGACAATGCTGTTAATTGTTGAGCCCTTTCAGTGGCCCCACCCATCTTTAAATTTTTAGAAGTATATGTGAGGCTCTGTTTATGTACATCATATGCAGACCATAAGAGGGATTTAGATTCTCCAGAAGATGAGACCCTCTTCTAGAGAGTCTGAAGACAGCTACAGTGTACTTATATCTAATAAATACATAAATAAATAAATAAATAAATAAATAAATAAATAAATAAATAAATATTTTTTTAAAAGTATAAGAAAGAAAGAATGACCAGGCAGGCCTCCATCCTTATCTCTGTCAGTCTGTCTGTCTGTCTCTCTGATCCCTTGGAACTGGAGATGGGCCACCATATAGTTTCTGTTAGTTGATCCCAGGTTCTCTGGAGGAGGAGACATTGCTGTTAATTGTTGAGCCCTTTCAGTGGCTCCACCTATCTTTAAATTTTTAGAAGTATATTTTAGGCTGTGTTTATGTACATCATATGCAGACCATAAGAGGGATTTAGATTCTCCAGAATTTGACACCCTCTTCTGGAGTGTCTGAAGACAACTACAGTGTACTTATATCTAATAAATACATAAATAAATAAATAAATAAATAAATAAATAAATAAATAAATAAACAAAAATTATTTTAAAAGGATAAGAAAGAAAGAAAGACCAGGCAGGCCTGCCATCCTTATCTCGGTCTATCTGTCTGTCTGTCTCTCTGATCCCCTGGAACTGGAGATGGGCCACCATATAGTTCCTGGTAGTTGATCCCAGGTTCTCTGGAAGAAGAGACAATGCTGTTAATTGTGAGCCCTTTCAGTGGCCCCACCCATCTTAAATTTTTAGAAGTGTATGTGAATCTGTGTTTATGTCCATCATATGCAGACCATAAGAGGGATTTATATTCTCCAGAATCTGACACCCTCTTCTAGAGTGTCTGAAGACAGCTACAGTGTATTTATATCTAATAAATACATAAATAAATAAATAAACATTTTTTAAAAAGGATAAGAAAGAAAGAAAAACCAGGGAGGCCGGCCACCCTTGTGTGTCTGTCTCTTTGTCTGCCTGATCCCCTGGAACTGGAGATGGGCCACCATATAGTTGCTGGTAGTTGATCCCAGGTTCTCTGGTAGAGGAGACAATGCTGTTAATTTTTGAGCCCCTTCAGTGGCCCCACACATCTTTAAATTTTTAGAAGTATATGTGAGGCTGTGTTTATGTACATCATATGCAGACCATAAGAGGGATTTAGATTCTCCAGAATCTGACACCCTCTTCTGGAGTGTCTGAAGTCAGCTAGAGTGTACTTATATATAATAAATAAATAAATAAATAAATAAATAAATAAATAAATAAACATTTTTAAAAAGGATAAGAAAGGAAGTAAAACCAGGCAGGCCTGCAATCCTTGTCTGTCTGTCTGTCTGTCTGTCTGATCCCCTGGAACTTGAGATGGGCCACCATATAGTTGCTGCTAGTTGATCCCAGGTTCTCTGGTAGAGGAGACAATGCTGTTAATTGTTGAGCCGTTTCAGTGGCCCCACACATCTTTAAATTTTTAGAAGTATATGTGAGGCTGTGTTTATGTACATCATATGCAGACCATAAGAGGGATTTAGATTCTCCAGAATATGACACCCTCTTCTGAAGTGCCTGAAGACAGCTACAGTGTACTTATATCTAATAAATACATATATAAATAAATAAACATTTTTAAAATGTATAAGAAAAAAAGAAAAACCAGGCAGGCCTGCAATCCTTCTCTGTCTGTCTGTATGTATGTCTGTCTGATCCCTGGAACTGGAATTTGGCCAAAATATAGTTGCTGGTAGTTGATCCCAGGTCCTCTGGTAGAGGAGACAATGCTGTTAATTGTTGAGCCCTTTCAGTGGCCCCACACATCTTTAAATTTTTAGAAGTATATGTGAGGCTGTGTTTATGTACATCATATGCAGACCATAAGAGGGATATTGATTCTCCAGAATCTGACACCCTCTTCTGGAGAGTCTGAAGATAGCTACAGTGTACTTATATCTAATAAATACATACATAAATAAATAAATAAATAAATAAATAAATAAATAAACATTTTTAAAAAGTATAAGAAAGAAAGAAAGACCAGGCAGCCCTGCCACCTTGTCTTTCTGTCTGTCTGTCTGTCTATCTGTCAGATCCCCTGGAACTGGAGATGGGCCACCATATAGTTGCTGGTAGTTGATCCCAGGTTCTCTGGAAGAGGGGACAATGCTGTGAATTGTTGAGCCCTTTCAGTGGCCCCACACATCTTTAAATTTTTAGAAGTATATGTGAGGCTGTGTTCATGTACATCATATGCAGACCATAAGAGGGATATAGATTCTCCAGAATCTGACAACCTCTTCTGGAGAGTCTGAAGACAGCTACAGTGTACTTATATCTAATAAATACATAAATAAATAAATAAATGAATAAATGAATAAATAAATAAATAAACATTTTTTAAAAAGGATAAGAAAGAAAGAAAAATCAGGCAGGCCTGCCATCCTTATCTCTGTCTGTCTGTCTGTCTGTCTTATCCCCTGGAACTTGAGATGGGCCACCATATAGTTGCTGGTAGTTGATCCCACGTTCTCTGGAAGAAGAGACAATGGTGTTAATTGTTGAGCCCTTTCAGTGGGCCCACCCATCTTTTAATTTTTAGAAGTATATGTGAGGCTGTGTTTATGTACATCATATGCAGACCATAAGAGGGATTTAGAATCTCCAGAAGATGACACCCTCTTCTAGAGTGTCTGAAGACAGCTACAGTGTACTTATATCTAATAAATACATAAATAAATAAATAAATAAATGAATAAAAAAATATTTTTTAAAAAGTATAAGAAAGAAAGAAAGACCAGGCAGGCCTCCATCCTTATCTCTGTCAGTCTGTCTGTCTGTCTGTCTGATCCCTTGGAACTGGAGATGGGCCACCATATAGTTGCTGTTAGTTGATCCCAGGTTCTCTGGAAGAGGAGACAATGCTGTTAATTGTTGAGCCCTTTCAGTGGCTCCACCTATCTTAAATTTTTAGAAGTATATGTTAGGCTCTGTTTATGTACATCATATGCAGACCATAAGAGGGATTTAGATTCTCCAGAATTTGACACCCTCTTCTGGAGTGTCTGAAGACAACTAGAGTGTACTTATATCTAATAAATACATAAATAAATAAATAAATAAATAAATAAATAAATAAATGAATAAATAAATAAATAAATAAACAAACATTATTTTGCAAGGATAAGAAAGAAAGAAAGACCAGGCAGGCCTGCCGTCCTTATTTCTGTCTGTCTGTCTGTCTGTCTGTTTGTATGTCTGATCCCCTGGAACTGGAGATGGGCCACCATATAGTTGCTGGTAGTTGATCCCAGGTTCTCTGGAAGAAGAGACAATGCTGTTAATTGTTGAGCCCTTTCAGTGGCCCCACCCATCTTAAATTTTTAGAAGTGTATGTGAATCTGTGTATATGTCCATCTTATGCAGACCATAAGAGGGATTTAGATTCTCCAGAATATGACACCCTCTTCTAGAGTGTCTGAAGACAGCTACAGTGTACTTATATCGAATAAATACATAAATAAATACATAAACATTTTTTAAAAAGGATAAGAAAGAAAGAAAAATCAGGCAGGCCTGCAATCCTTATCTCTGTCTGTCTCTCTGTCTGTCTTATCCCCTGGAACTTGAGATGGGCCACCATATAGTTGCTGGTAGTTGATCCCACGTTCTCTGGAAGAAGAGACAATGCTGTTAATTGTTGAGCCCTTTCAGTGGGCCAACCCATCTTTTAATTTCTAAAAGTATATGTGAGGCTGTGTTTATGTACATCATATGCAGACCATAAGTGGGATTTAGATTCTCCAGAAGATGACACCCTCTTCTAGAGTGTCTGAAGACAGCTACAGTGTACTTATATGTAATAAATAAATAAATAAATAAATAAATAAATAAATAAATAAATATTTTTAAAAAAGTATAAGAAAGAAAGAAAGACCAGGCAGGCCTCCATCCTTATCTCTGTCAGTCTGTCTGTCTGTCTGTCTGATCCCTTGGAACTGGAGATGGGCCACCATATAGTTGCCGTTAGTTGATCCCAGGTTCTCTGGAAGAGGAGACAATGCTGTTAATTGTTGAGCCCTTTCAGTGGCTCCACCTATCTTTAAATTTTTAGAAGTATATGTTAGGCTGTGATTATGTACATCATATGCAGACCATAAGAGGGATTTAGATTCGCCAGAATTTGACACCCTCTTCTGGAGTGTCTGAAGACAACTACAGTGTACTTATATCTAATAAATACATAAATAAATAAATAAATAAATAAACATTATTTGAAAAGGATAAGAAAGAAAGAAAGACCAGGCAGGCCTGCCCTCCTTATCTCTGTCTGTCTGTCTGTCTGTCTGTCTGATCCCCTGGAACTGGAGATGGGCCACCATATAATTGCTGGTAGTTGATCCCAGGTTCTCTGGAAGAAGAAACAATGCTGTTAATTGCTGAGCCCTTTCAGTGGCCCCACCCATCTTAAATTTTTAGAAGTGTATGTGAATCTGTGTTTATGTCCATCATATGCAGATCATAAGAGGGATTTATATTCTCCAGAATCTGACACCCTCTTCTGGAGTGTCTGAAGACAGCTACAGTGTACTTATATATAATAAATAAATAAATAAATAAATAAATAAATAAATAAATAAATAAACATTTTTGAAAAAGGATAAGAAAGAATGTAAGACCAGGCAGGCCTGCCATCCTTATCTCTGTCTGTCTGTCTGTCTGTCTGATCCCCTGGAACTGGAGATGGGCCACCATATAGTTTCTGCTAGTTGATCCCAGGTTCTCTGGTAGAGGAGACAATGCTGTTAATTGTTGAGCCGTTTCAGTGGCCCCACACATCTTTAAATTTTTAGAAGTATATGTGAGGCTGTGTTTATGTACATCATATGCAGACCATAAGAGGGATTTAGATTCTCCAGAATATGACACCCTCTTCTGAAGTGCCTGAAGACAGCTACAGTGTACTTATATCTAATAAATACATATATAAATAAATAAACCTTTTTAAAATGTATAAGAAAAAAAGAAAAACCAGGCAGGCCTGCAATCCTTGTCTGTCTGTCTGTATGTATGTCTGTCTGATCCCCAGGAACTGGAATTGGACCAAAATATAGTTGCTGGTAGTTGATCCCAGGTCCTCTGGAAGAGGAGACAATGCTGTTAATTGTTGAGCCCTTTCAGTGGCCCCAACTATCTTTAAATTTTTAGAAGTATATGTGAGGCTGTGTTTATGTACATCATATGCAGACCATAAGAGGGATATAGATTCTCCAGAATCTGACACCCTCTTCTGGAGAGTCTGAAGATAGCTACAGTGTACTTATATCTAATAAATACATAAATAAATAAATAAATAAATAAATAAACATTTTTAAAAAGGATAAGAAAGAAAGAAAAATCAGGCAGGCCTGCCATCCTCATCTCTGTCTGTCTGTCTGTCTGTCTGATCCCCTGCAACTTGAGATGGGCCACCATATAGTTGCTGGTATTTGATCCCACGTTCTCTGGTAGAGGAGACAATGGTGTTAATTATTGAGCCCTTTCAGTAGGCCCACCCATCTTTAAATTTTTAGAAGTATATGTGAGGCTGTGTTTATGAACATCATATGCAGACCATAAGAGGGATTTAGATTCTCCAGAATATGATACCCTCTTCTAGAGTGTCTGAAGACAGCTACAGTGTACTTATATCTAATAAATACATAAATAAATAAATAAACATTTTTAAAAAGGATAAGAAAGAAAGAAAGACCAGGCACAGCTGCCACCTTGTCTGTCTGTCTGTCTGTCTGTCTATCTGTCAGATACCCTGGAACTGGAGATGGGCCACCATATAGTTGCTGGTAGTTGATCCCAGGTTCTCTGGAAGAGGAGACAATGCTGTTAATTGTTGAGCCCTTTCAGTGGGCCCACCCATCTTTAAATTTTTAGAAGTATATGTGAGGCTGTGTTCTTGTACATCATATGCGGACCATAAGAGGGATATAGATTCTCCAGAATCTGACACCCTCTTCCTGAGAGTCTGAAGACAGCTACAGTGTACTTATATCTAATAAATACATAAATAAATAAATAAATGAATAAATAAATAAATAAACATTTTTTAAAAAGGATAAGAAAGGAAGAAAAATCAGGCAGGCCTGCCATCCTTATCACTGTCTGTCTGTCTGTCTGTCTGTCTTATCCCCTGGAACTTGAGATGGGCCACCATATAGTTGCTGGTAGTTGATCCCACGTTCTCTGGAAGAAGAGACAATGGTGTTAATTGTTGAGCCCTTTCAGTGGGCCCAACCATCTTTTAATTTTTAGAAGTATATGTGAGGCTGTGTTTATGTACATCATATGCAGACCATAAGAGGGATTTAGATTCTCCAGAAGATGACACCCTCTTCTAGAGTGTCTGAAGACAGCTACAGTGTACTTATATCTAATAAATAAAGAAATAAATAAAGAAATAAATAAATAAATAAATATTTTTATTAAGTATAAGAAAGAAAGAAAGACCAGGCAGGCCTCCATCCTTATCTCTGTCTCTCTGTCTGTCTGTCTGTCTGATCCACTGGAACAGGAGATGGGCCACCATAAGGTGCTGGTAGTTTATCCCAGGTTCTCTGAAAGAGGAGACAATGCTGTTAATTGTTGAGCCCTCTCAGTGACCCCACACATCTTTAAATTTTTAGAAGTATATGTGAGGCTGTGTTTATGTACATCATATGCAGATCATAAGAGGGATTTAGATTCGCCAGAATTTGACACCCTCTTCTGGAGTGTCTGAAGACAACTACAGTGTACTTATATCTAATAAATAAATAAATAAATAAATAAACATTTTTGAAAAAGGATAAGAAAGAAAGAAAGACCAGGCAGGCCTGCCCTCCTTATCTCTGTCTCTCTGACTGTCTTTCTGTCTGTCTGATCCCCTGGAACTGGAGATGGGCCACCATATAGTTGCTGGTAGTCGATCCCAGGTTCTCTGGAAGAAGAGACAATGCTGTTAATTGCTGAGCCCTTTCAGTGGCCCCACCCATCTTAAATTTTTAGAAGTGTATGTGAATCTGTGTTTATGTCCATCATATGCAGACCATAAGAGGGATTTATATTCTCCAGAATCTGACACCCTCTTCTGGAGCGTCTGAAGACAGCTACTGTGTACTTATATATAATAAATAAATAAATAAATAAATAAATAAATAAATAAATGAATGAATAAATAAATAAATAAACATTTTTTAAAAGGATAAGAAAGAAAGAAAAATCAGGCAGTCCTGCCATTCTTATCTCTGTCTGTCTGTCTGTCTGTCTCATCCCCTGCAACTTGAGATGGGCCACCATATAGTTGCTGGTATTTGATCCCACGTTCTCTGGAAGAGGAGACAATGGTGTTAATTGTTGAGCCCTTTCAGTGGGCCCACACATCTTTAAATTTTTACAAGTATATATGAGGCTGTGTTTATGAACATCATATGCAGACCATAAGAGGGATTTAGAATCTCCATTAGATGACACCCTCTTCTAGAGTGTCTGAAGACAGCTACAGTGTACTTATATCTAATAAATACATAAATAAATAAATAAATAAATAAATAAATAAATAAATAAACATTTTTTTAAAAGTATGGGCTGGTGAGATGGCTCAGTGTGTAAGAGCACCCTACTGCTCTTCCGAAGGTCCAGAGTTCAAATCCCAGCAACCACATGGTGGCTCACAACCATCCGTAACGAGATCTGGCGCTTTCTTCTGGAGTGTCTGAAGACAGCTACAGTGTACTTACATATAATAAATAAATAAATCTAAAAAAAAAAAAAATAAAAAGTATAAGAAATAAAGAAAGACCAGGCAGGCCTGCCATCCTTATCTCTGTCTCTCTGTCTGTCTGTCTGTCTGATCCACTGGCCTGGAGATGGGCCAACATAAGGTGCTGGTAGTTGATCCCAGGTTCTCTGGTAGAGGAGACAATGCTGTTAATTGTTGAGCCCTCTCAGTTGCCCCACACATCTTTAAATTTTTAGAAGTATATGTGAGGCTGTGTTTATGTACATCATATGCAGACCATAAGAGGGATATAGATTCTCCAGAATCTGACACCCTCTTCTGGAGAGTCTGAAGATAG
Source organism: Mus caroli (assembly GCF_978045245.1). Classification (NCBI taxonomy): domain Eukaryota; kingdom Metazoa; phylum Chordata; class Mammalia; order Rodentia; family Muridae; genus Mus; species Mus caroli. Next base: position 288,170 of record NW_028227391.1, on the reverse strand, counting down.
CTACAGTGTACTTATATCTAATAAATACATAAATAAATAAATAAATAAATAAATAAATAAATAAATAAATAAATAAATAAATAAACATTTTTAAAAAGGATAAGAAAGAAAGAAAAATCAGGCAGGCCTGCCATCCTCATCTCTGTCTGTCTGTCTGTCTGTCTGATCCCCTGCAACTTGAGATGGGCCACCATATAGTTGCTGGTATTTGATCCCACGTTCTCTGGAAGAGGAGACAATGGTGTTAATTATTGAGCCCTTTCAGTAGGCCCACCCATCTTTAAATTTTTAGAAGTATATGTGAGGCTGTGTTCTTGTACATCATATGCGGACCATAAGAGGGATATAGATTCTCCAGAATCTGACACCCTCTTCTGGAGAGTCTGAAGACAGCTACAGTGTACTTATATCTAATAAATACATAAATAAATAAATAAATAAATAAATAAATAAATAAATAAATAAACATTTTTTAAAAAGGATAAGAAAGAAAGAAAAATCAGGCAGGCCTGCCATCCTTATCTCTGTCTGTCTGTCTGTCTGTCTGTCTTATCCCCTGGAACTTGAGATGGGCCACCATATAGTTGCTGGTAGTTGATCCCACGTTCTCTGGAAGAAGAGACAATGGTGTTAATTGTTGAGCCCTTTCAGTGGGCCCAACCATCTTTTAATTTTTAGAAGTATATGTGAGGCTGTGTTTATGTACATCATATGCAGACCATAAGAGGGATTTAGATTCTCCAGAAGATGACACCCTCTTCTAGAGTGTCTGAAGACAGCTACAGTGTACTTATATCTAATAAATAAATAAATAAATAAATAAATAAATAAATAAATAAATATTTTTATTAAGTATAAGAAAGAAAGAAAGACCAGGCAGGCCTCCATCCTTATCTCTGTCTCTCTGTCTGTCTGTCTGTCTGATCCACTGGAACTGGAGATGGGCCACCATAAGGTGCTGGTAGTTTATCCCAGGTTCTCTGAAAGAGGAGACAATGCTGTTAATTGTTGAGCCCTCTCAGTGACCCCACACATCTTTAAATTTTTAGAAGTATATGTGAGGCTGTGTTTATGTACATCATATGCAGATCATAAGAGGGATTTAGATTCGCCAGAATTTGACACCCTCTTCTGGAGTGTCTGAAGACAACTACAGTGTACTTATATCTAATAAATACATAAATAAATAAATAAATAAATAAATAAATAAATAAATAAACATTATTTTAAAAGGATAAGAAAGAAAGAAAGACCAGGCAGGCCTGCCCTCCTTATCACTGTCTGTCTGACTGTCTCTCTGTCTGTCTGATCCCCTGGAACTGGAGATGGGCCACCATATAGTTGCTGGTAGTTGATCCCAGGTTCTCTGGAAGAAGAGACAATGCTGTTAATTGCTGAGCCCTTTCAGTGGCCCCACCCATCTTAAATTTTTAGAAGTGTATGTGAATCTGTGTTTATGTCCATCATATGCAGACCATAAGAGGGATTTATATTCTCCAGAATCTGACACCCTCTTCTGAAGCGTCTGAAGACAGCTACTGTGTACTTATATATAATAAATAAATAAATAAATAAATAAATAAATAAATAAATGAATAAATAAATAAATAAACATTTTTTAAAAGGATAAGAAAGAAAGAAAAATCGGGCAGTCCTGCCATTCTTATCTCTGTCTGTCTGTCTGTCTGTCTGTCTCATCCCCTGCAACTTGAGATGGGCCACCATATAGTTGCTGGTATTTGATCTCACGTTCTCTGGAAGAGGAGACAATGGTGTTAATTGTTGAGCCCTTTCAGTGGGCCAACACATCTTTAAATTTTTACAAGTATATGTGAGGCTGTGTTTATGAACATCATATGCAGACCATAAGAGGGATTTAGAATCTCCATTAGATGACACCCTCTTCTAGAGTGTCTGAACAGCTACAGTGTACTTATATCTAATAAATACATAAATAAATAAATAAATAAATAAATAAATAAATAAATAAATAAACATTTTTTTAAAAGTATGTGCTGGTGAGATGGCTCAGTGGGTAAGAGCACCCTACTGCTCTTCCGAAGGTCCAGAGTTCAAATCCCAGCAACCACATGGTGGCTCACAACCATCCGTAACGAGATCTGGCGCTTTCTTCTGGAGTGTCTGAAGACAGCTACAGTGTACTTACATATAATAAATAAATAAATCTAAAAAAAAAAAAATAAAAAGTATAAGAAATAAAGAAAGACCAGGCAGGCCTGCCATCCTTATCTCTGTCTCTCTGTCTGTCTGTCTGTCTGATCCACTGGCCTGGAGATGGGCCAACATAAGGTGCTGGTAGTTGATCCCAGGTTCTCTGGTAGAGGAGACAATGCTGTTAATTGTTGAGCCCTCTCAGTTGCCCCACACATCTTTAAATTTTTAGAAGTATATGTGAGGCTGTGTTTATGTACATCATATGCAGACAATAAAAGGGATTTAGATTCTCCAGAATCTGACACAATCTTCTGGAGTGTCTGAAGACAGCTACAGTGTACTTATATCTAATAAATACATAAATAAATATATGAATAAACATTTTTTTAAAAAGGATAATAAAGAAAGAAAGACCAGGCAGGCCTGCCATCCTTATCACTGTCTGTATGTCTGTCTGTCTGATCCCCTGGAACTGGAAATGGGCCACCATATAGTTGCTGGTAGTTGATCCCAGGTACTCTGGAAGAGGAGACAATGCTGTTAATTGTTGAGCGTTTAGAGTGGCCCCACACTTCTTTAAATTTTTAGAAGTATATGTGAGGCTGTCTTTATGTACATCATATGCAGACCATAAGAGGGATTTAGATTCTCCAGAATATGACACCCACTTCTGAAGTGTCTGAAGATAGCTACAGTGTACTTATATCTAATAAATACATATATAAATAAATAAACATTTTTAAAATGTATAAGAGAAGAAAGAAAAACCAGGCAGGCCTGCAATCCTTGTCTGTCTGTCTGTCTGTATGTCTGTCTTATCCCCTGGAACTGGAGATGGGCCACAATATAGTTGCTGGTAGTTGATCCCAGGTCCCGTGGAAGAGGAGACAATGCTGTTAATTGTTGAGCCCATTCAGTGGCCCCACCCATCTTTAAATTTTTAGAAGTATATGTGAGGCTGTGTTTATGTACATCATATGCAGACCATAAGAGGGATATAGATTCTCCAGAATCTGACACCCTCTTCTGGAGAGTCTGAAGACAGCACAGTGTACTTATATCTAATAAATAAATAAATAAATAAATAAATAAATGAATGAATAAATAAATAAATAAACATTTTTAAAAAGGATAAGAAAGAAAAAAAAAATCAGGCAGGCCTGCCATCCTTATCTCTGTCTGTCTATCTGTCTGTCTGATCCCCTGCAACTTGAGATGGGCCACCATATAGTTGCTGGTAGTTGATCCCACGTTGTCTGGAAGAGGAGACAATGCTGTTAATTGTTGAGCCCTTTTAGTGGGCCCACCCATCTTTAAATTTTTAGAAGTATATGTGAGGCTGTGTTCATGTACATCATATGCAGACCATAAGAGGGATATAGATTCTCCAGAATCTGACACCCTCTTCGGGATTGTTTGAAGACAGCTACAGTGTACTTAAATCTAATAAATACATACTTAAATTAATAAACATTTTTTAAAAAGGATAAGAAAGAATGAAAGACCAGGTAGGCCTGCCATCCTTAACTCTATCTGTCTGTATGTCTGTCTGTCTGTCTGAACCCCTGGAACTGGAGATGGGCCACCATATAGTTGCTGGTAGTTGATCCCAGGTTCTCTATAAGAGGAGACAATGCTGTTAATTGTTGATCCCTTTCATTGGCCCCACACATCTTTAAATTTTTAGAAGTAAATGTGAGGCTGTGTTTATGTACATCATATGCATACCATAAGAGGGATTTACATTCTCCAGAATCTGACACCCTCCTCTGGAGTGTCTAAAGAATGCTACAGTGTACTTATATCTAAGAAATACATAAATAAATAAATAAATATTTTTTAAAAAGGTTAAGAAAGAAAGAAAGTCCAGGCAGGCTTGACATCCTTATCTCTGTCTGTCTGTCTGTCTGTCTGATCCCCTGGAACTGGAGATGGGCCACCTTGTAGGTGCTGGTAGTTAATCCCAGGTTCTCTGGAAGAGGAGACAATGCTGTTAATTGTTGAGCCATTTCAGTGGCCCCACCCATTTTTAATTTTTAGAAGTATATGTGAGGCTGTGTTTATGTACATCATATTCAGACCATAAGAGGGATTTAGATTCTCCAGAATCTGACACCCTCTTCTGGAGTGTCTGAAGACGGCTACAGTGTTCTTATATCTAATACATAAATAAATAAATAAATAAATAAATAAACATTTTTTAAACCGGATAAGAAAGAAAGATAGACCAGGCAGGGTTGCCATCCTTATCTCTGTCTCTCTGTCTGTCTGTCTGTCTGATCCACTGGAACTGGAGATGGGCCACCATAAGGTGCTGGTAGTTTATTCCAGGTTCTCTGAAAGAGGAGACAATGCTGTTAATTGTTGAGCCCTCTCATTGGCCCCACACATCTTTAAATTTTTAGAAGTATATGTGAGGCTGTGTTTATGTACATCATATGCAGACCATAAGAGGGATTTAGATTCTCCAGAATCTGACACCCTCTTCTGAAGTGTCTGAAGACAGCTACAGTGTACTTATATCTAATAAATACATAAATAAAAATATAAATAAACATTTTTTTAAAAAGGATAAGAAAGAAAGAAATACCAGGCAGGCCTGCCATCCTTAGCACTGTCTGTATGTCTGTCTGTCTGAACCCCTGGAACTGGAGATGGGCCACCATATAGTTGCAGGTAGTTGATCCCAGGTACTCTGGAAGAGGAGACAATGCTGTTAATTGTTGAGCTTTTAGAGTGGCCCCACCCTTCTTTAAATTTTTAGAAGTATATGTGAGGCTGTGTTTATGTACATCATATGCAGGCCATAAGAGGGATTTAGATTCTCCAGAATCTGACACCCTCTTCTGGAGTGTCTGAACAGCTACAGTGTACTTATATCTACTAAAAACATAAATAAATTGATAAATAAATAAATAAATAAATAAGTAAATATTTTTTTAAAAGGATAAGAAAGAAAGAAAGACCAGGCAGGCCTGGCATCCATATCTCTGCCTGTCTGTCTGTCTGTCTATCTGATCCCCGGGAACTGGAGATGGGACACCATATAGTTGCTGGTAGTTTATCCAAGGTTCTCTGGAAGAGGAGACAATGCTTTTAATTGTTGAGCCCTTTCAGTGGCCCCACACTTCTTTAAATATTTAGAAGTATATGTGAGGCTGTGTTTATGTACATCATATTCAGATTATAAGAGGATTTAGATTCTCCAGAATTACACACCCTCTACTGGAGTGTCTGAAGACAGCTACAGTGTACTCATATATAATAAATAAATAAATAAATAAATAAATAAATAAATAAATATATAAACATTTTTTAAAAAGGATAAGAAAGAAAGTAAGACCAGGCAGGCCTGCCATCCTTATCTCTGTCTGTCTGTCTGTCTGTCTGTCTGATCCCCTGGAACTGGAGATGGGCTACCATATAGTTGCTGGTAGTTGATCCCAGGTTCTCTGGAAGAGGAGACAATGCTGTTAATTGTTGAGCCCTATCAGTGGCCCTACCCATCTTTAAATTTTTAGAAGTGTATGTGAGGCTGTGTTTATGTACATCATATGCAGACCATAAGAGGGATTTAGATTCATCAGAATCTGACACCCTCTTCTGGAGTGTCTGAAGACAGCTACAGTGTACTTATATCTAATAAATACATAAATAAATAAAAATTTTTTAAAAAGGATAAGAAAGAAAGAAAGACCAGGCAGGCCTGCCATCCTTATCTCTGTCAGTCTGTCTGTCTGTCAGTCTGTCTGATCCCTTGGAACTGGAGATGGGCCACCATATAGTTGCAGTTAGTTGATCCCAGGTTCTCTAGAAGAGGAGACAATGCTGTTAATTGTTGAGCCATATCAGTGGCCCTACCCATCTTTAAATATTTAGAAGTATATGTGAGGCTGTGTTTATGTATATCATATGCAGACCATAAGAGGGATTTAGATTCTCGAGAATCTGACACCCTCTTCTGGAGTGTCTGAAGACAGCTACAGTGTACTTATATCTAATAAATAAATAAATAAATAAATAAATAAATAAATAAATAAACATTTTTTAAAAAGGATAAGAAAGAAAGTAAGACCAAGCAGGCCTGCCATCCTTATCTCTATCTGTCTGTCTGTCTGTCTGTCTGATCCCCTGGAACTTGAGATGGGCCACCATATAGTTGCTGGTAGTTGATCCCAGGTTCTCTGGAAGAGGAGACAATGCTGTTAATTGTTGAGCCCTTTCAGTGTCCCCACCCATTTTTAATTTTTAGATATATATGTGATGCTGTGTTTATGTACATCATATTCAGACCATAAGAGGGATTTAGATTCTCTAGAATCTGTCACCCTCCTCTGGAGTGTCTGAAAACGGCTACAGTGTACTTATATCTAATAATTACATAAATAAATAAATGAATAAATAAATAAATAAATAAATAAATAAATAAACATTTTTTAAAATGTATAAGAAATAAAGAAAGACCAGGCAGGCCTGCCATCCTTATCACTGTCTGTATGTCTGTCTGTCTGATCCCCTGGAACTGGAGATGGGCCACCTTTTAGGTGCTGGTAGTTGATCCCAGGTTCTCTGGAAGAGGAGACAATGCTGTTAATTGTTGAGACCTTTCAGTGACCCCACCTATTTATAATTTTTATAAGTATATGTGAGGCTGTGTTTATGTACATCATATGCAGACCATAAGAGGGATTTAGATTCTCCAGAATCTGACACCCTCTTCTGGAGTGTCTGAACAGCTACAGTGTACTTATATCTACTAAATACATAAATAAATAAATAAATAAATAAATAAATAAATAAATAAATAAATAAACATTTTTCAAAAAGGATAAGACAGAAAGAAAGACCAGGCAGGCCTGCCATCCATTCTCTGTCTGTCTGTCTGTCTGTCTATCTGATCCCCGGGAACTAGAGATGGGCCACCATATAGTTGCTGGTAGTTGATCCAAGGTTCTCTGGAAGAGGAGACAATGCTGTTAATTGTTGAGCCCTTTCGGTGGCCCCACACTTCTTTAAATATTTAGAAGTATATGTGAGGCTGTGTTTATGTACATCATATTCAGATTATAAGAGGATTTAGATTCTCCAGAATCTGACACCCTATACGGGAGTGTCTGAAGACAGCTACAGTGTACTTATATCTAATACATAAATAAATAAATAAATAAATAAATAAATAAATAAATAAACATTTTTGAAAAAGGATAAGAAAGAAAGTAAGACCAGGCAGGCCTGCCATCCTTATCTCTGTCTGTCTGTCTGTCTGTCTGATCCCCGGGAACTGGAGATGGGCAACCATATAGTTGCTGGTAGTTGATCCAAGGTTCTCTGGAAGAGGAGACAATGCTTTTAATTGTTGATCCCTTTCAGTGGCCCCACACTTCTTTAAATATTTAGAAGTATATGTGAGGCTGTGTTTATGTACATCATATTCAGATTATAAGAGGATTTAGATTCTCCAGAATCTGACACCCTCTACTGGAGTGACTGAAGACAGCTACAGTGTACTTATATATAATAAATACATAAGTAAATAAATAAATAAATAAACATTTTTTAAAAAGGATAAGAAAGAAAGAACAGGCAGGCCTGCCATCCTTATCTCTGTCTGTCTGTCTGTCTTTCTGATCCCCTGGAACTGGAGATGGGCTACCATAAATTTGCTGGTAGTTGATCCCAGGTTCTCTGGAAGAGGAGACAATGCTGTTAATTTTTGAGCCCTATCAGTGGCCCTACCCATCTTTAAATATTTAGAAGTATATGTGAGGCTGTGTTTATGTACATCATATGCAGACCATAAGAGGGATTTAGATTCTCCAGAATCTGACACCCTCTTCTGGAGTGTCTGAAGACAGCTACAGTGTATTTATATCTAATAAATAAATAAAAAAATAAATAAATAAATAAATAAACAAACATTTTTTAAAAAGGATAAGAAGGAAAGTAAGGCCAGGCAGGCCTGCCATCCTTATCTATGTCTGTCTATCTCTCTGTCTGTCTGATCCTCTGGAACTGGAGATGGGCCACCATATAGTTGCTGGTAGTTGATCCCAGGTTCTCTGGAAGATGAGACAATGCTGCTAATTGTTGAGCCCTTTCAGTGGCCCCACCCATTTTTAATTTTTAGAAGTATATGTGATGCTGTGTTTATGTACATCATATTCAGACCATAAGAGGGATTTAGATTCTCTAGAATCTGTCACCCTCTTCTGGAGTGTCTGAAGACGGCTACAGTGTACTTATATCTAATAAATACATAAATAAATAAATAAATAAATAAATAAATAAATAAACAAACAATTTTTAAAAAGTATAAGAAATAAAGAAAGACCAGGCAGGCCTGCCATCCTTATCTCTGTCTCTCTGTCTGTCTGTCTGTCTGATCCACTGGAACTGGAGATGGGCCACCATAAGGTGCTGGTAGTTTATCCCAGGTTCTCTGAAAGAGGAGACAATGCTGTTAATTGTTGAGCCCTCTCAGTGGCCCCACACATCTTTAAATTTTTAGAAGTATATGTGAGGCTGTGTTTATGTACATCATATGCAGACCATAAGAGGGATTTAGATTCTCCAGAATCTGACACCCTCTTTTGGAGTGTCTGTACAGCTATAGTGTACTTATATCTAATAAATAAATAAATAAATAAATAAACAAACATTTTTTTTAAAAAAAGGATAAGAAGAAAGAAAGACCAGGCAGGCCTGCCATCCTTATCACTGTCTGTCTGTCTGTCTGTCTGATCCCTGGAAATGGAGATGGACCACCATATAGTTGCTGGTAGTTGATCCCAGGTTCTCTATAAGAGGAGACAATGCTGTTAATTGTTGAGCCCTTTCAGTGGCCGCACACATCTTATAATTTTTAGAAGTATATGTTAGGCTGTGTTTATGTACATCATATGCAGACCATAAGAGGGATTTAGATTCTCCAGAATCTGACACCCTCTTCTGGAGTGTCTGAACAGCTAGAGTGTACTTTTATCTAATAAATACATAAATAAATAAATAAATAAATAAATAAATAAATAAACATTTTTTAAAAAGTATAAGAAATAGAGACCAGACAGGCCTGCCATCCTTATCTCTGTCTCTCTGTCTGTCTGTCTGTCTGATCCACTGGAACTGGACATGGGCCACCATAAGTTGCTGGTAGTTTATCCCAGGTTCTCTGAAAGAGGAGACTATGCTGTTAATTGTTGAGGCCTCTCATTGGCCCCACCCATCTTTAAATTTTTAGAAGTATATGTGAGGCTGTGTTTATGTACATCATATGCAGACCATAAGAGGGATTTAGATTCTCCAGAATCTGACACCATCTTCTGGAGTGTCTGAAGACAGCTACAGTGTACTTATATCTAATAAATACATAAATAAATATATAAATAAACATTTTTTTAAAAAGGATAAGAAAGAAATAAAGACCAGGCAGGCCTGCCATCCTTATCACTGTCTCTATGTCTGTCTGTCTGATCCCCTGGAACTGGAGATGGACCACCATATAGTTGCTGGTAGTTGATCCCAGGTACTCTGGAAGAGGAGACAATGCTATTAATTGTTGAGGTTTTAGAGTGGCCCCACCCTTCTTTAAATTTTTAGAAGTATATGTGAGGCTGTGTTTATGTACATCATATGCAGACCATAAGAGGGATTTAGATTCTCCAGAATCTGACACCCTCTTCTGGAGTGTCTGAACAGCTAGAGTGTACTTATTTCTACTAAATACGTAAATAAATAAATAAATAAATAAATAAATAAATAAATAAATAAACAAACATTTTTTTTAAAAAGATAAGACAGAAAGAAAGACCTGGCACGCCTGCCATCCATATCTCTGTCTGTCTGTCTGTCTGTCTGTCTATCTGATCTCTGGGAACTGGAGATGGGCCACGAATAGTTGCTGGTAGTTGATCCCATGTTCTCTGGAAGAGGAGTCAGTGCTGTTAATTGTTGAGCCTTTTCAGTGGCCCTACCCATCTTTAAATTTTTAGAAGTATATGTGAGGCTGTGTTTATGTACATCATATGCAGACCATAAGAGGGATTTAGTTTCTCCAGAATCTGACACCCTCTTCTGGAGTGTCTGAACAGCTACAGTGTACTTATATCTAATAAATAAATAAATAAATAAATAAATAAATAAATAAATAAATAAATAAATGAATAAATAAATAAATAAACAAATATTTTTTTTAAAAAAAGGATAAGAAAGAAAGAAAGACCAGGCAGGCCTGCCATCCTTATCACTGTCTGTCTGTCTGTCTGTCTGTCTGATCCCCTGGAACTGGAGATGGACCACCATATAGTTGCTGGTAGTTGATCCCAGGTTCTCTATAAGATGAGACAATGCTGTTAATTGTTGAGCCCTTTCAGTGTCCCCACAGATCTTTTAATTTTTAGAAGTATATGTTAGGCTGTGTTTATGTACATCATATGGAGACCATAAGAGGGAGTTAGATTCTCCAGAATCTGACACCCTCTACTGGAGTGTCTGAACAGCTACAGTGTACTTATATGTAATAATTACATAAATAAATAAATAAATAAATAAATAAATAAATAAATAAATAAATAAATAAATATTTTTTAAAAAGGATAAGAAAGAAAGAAAGAAAGACCAGGCAGGCCTGCCATCTTTATCTCTGTCTCTCTGTCTGTCTGTCTGTCTGTCTGATCCACTGGAACTGGAGGTGGGCCACCATAAGGTGCTGGTAGTTTATGCCAGGTTCTCTGAGGAGACAATGCTGTTAATTGTTGAGCCCTCTCAGTGGCCCCACACATCTTTTAATTTTTAGAAGTATATGTGAGGCTGTGTTTATGTACATCATATGCAGACCATAAGAGGGATTTAGATTCTCAAGAATATGACACCCTCTTCTGGAGTGTCTGAAGACAGCTACAGTGTACTTATATCTAATAAATACATAAATAAATATATAAATAAACATTTTTTTAAAGGATAAGAAAGAAAGAAAGACCAGGCAGGCCTGCCATCCATATCTCTGTCTGTTTGTCTGTCTGTCTATCTGATCCCTGGGAACTGGAGATGGGCCAGGAATAGTTGCTGGTAGTTGATCCCAGGTTCTCTGGAAGAGGAGACAATGCTGTTAATTGTTGAGCCCTTTCAGTGGCGCCACACATCTTTAAATATTTAGAAGTATATGTGAGGCTGTGTTTATGTACATCATATTCAGACCATAGGAGGGATTTAGATTCTCCAGAATCTGACACCCTCTTCTGGAGTGTCTGAAGACAGCTACAGTGTAATTATATCTAATAAATAAATAGATAAATAAATAAATAAATAAATAAACATTTTTGAAAAAGGATAAGAAAGAAAGTAAGACCAGGCAGGCCTGCCATCCTTATCTCTGTCTGTCTGTCTGTCTGTCTGATCCACTGGAACTGGAGATGGGCCACCATATAGTTGCTGGTAGTTGATCCCAGGTTCTCTGGAAGAGGAGACAATGCTGTTAATTGTTGAGCCCTTTCAGTGGCCCCACCCATTTTTAATTTTTAGAAGTATATGTGATGCTGTGTTTATGTACATCATATTCAGACCATAAGAGGGATTTAGATTCTCTAGAATCTGTCATCCTCTTCTGGAGTGTCTGAAGACGGGTACAGTGTACTTATATCTAATAAATACATAAATAAATAAATAAATAAACATTTTTTAAAAAGGATAAGAAATAAAGAAAAATCAGGCAGGCCTGCCATCCTTATCTCTGTCTGTCTGTCTGTCTGTCTTATCCCCTGGAACTTGAGATGGGCCACCATATAGTTGCTTGTAGTTCATCCAAGGATCTCTGGAAGAGGAGACAATGCTGTTAATTGTTGAGCCCTTTCAGTGGGCCCACACTTCTTTAAATTTTTAGAAGTATATGTGAGGCTGTGTTTATGTACATCATATGCAGACCATAAGAGGGATTTAGATTACCCAGAAGATGAAACCCTCTTCTAGAGTGTCTGAAGACAGCTAAAGTGTACTTATATCTAATAAATACATACTTAAATTAATAAACATTTTTTAAAAGTATAAGAAAGAAAGAAAGACCAGGCAGGCCTCCATCCTTATCTCTGTCAGTCTGTCTGTCTGTCTGATCCATTGGAACTGGAGATGGGCCACTATATAGTTGCTGTTAGTTGATCCCAGGTTCTCTGGAAAAAGAGACAATGCTGTTAATTGTTGAGCCCTTTCAGTGGCTCCACCTATCTTTAAATTTTTAGAAGTATATGTTAGGCTGTGTTTATGTACATCATATGCAGACCATAAGAGGGATTTAGATTCTCCAGAATCTGACACCCTCTTCTGGAGTGTCTGAAGACAATACAGTGTACTTATATCTAATAAATAAATAAATAAATAAATAAATAAATAAATAAATAAATAAATAAACATTATTTTAAAAGGATAAGAAAGAAAGAAAAACCATGCAGGCCTGCCCTCCTTATCTCTGTCTGTCTGTCTGTCTGTCTGATCCCCTGGAACTGGAGATGGGCCACCATATAGTTGCTGGTAGTTGATCCCAGGTTTTCTGGAAGAAGAGACAATGCTGTTAATTGTTGAGCCCTTTCAGTGGCCCCACCCATCTTAAATTTTTAGAAGTGTATGTGAATCTGTGTTTATGTCCATCATATGCAGACCTTAAGAGGGATTTATATTCTCCAGAATCTGACACCCTCTTCTGGAGTGTCTGAAGACAGCTACAGTGTACTTATATTTTATAAATATATAAATAAATAAATAAACATTTTTTAAAAAGGATAAGAAAGAAAGAAAAACCAGGTAGGACTGCCACCCTTGTCTGTCTGTCTCTTTGTCTGCCTGATCCCCTGGAACTGGAGATGGGCCACCATATAGTTGCTGGTAGTTGATCCCAGGTTCTCTGTTATAGGAGACAATGCTGTTAATTTTTGAGCCCTTTCAGTGCCCCCACACATCTTTAAATTTTTAGAAGTATATGTGAGGCTGTGTTTATGTACATCATATGCAGACCATAAGAGGGATTTAGATTCTCCAGAATCTGGCACCCTCTTCTGGAGTGTCTGAAGACAGCTACAGTGTACTTATATGTAATAAATAAATAAATAAATAAATAAATAAATAAATAAATAAACATTTTTTTAAAAAGTATAAGAAAGAAAGAAAGACCAGGCAGGCCTCCATTCTTATCTCTGTCTGTCTGTCTGTCTGTCTGATACCCTGGAACTGGAGATGGGCCACCATATAGTTGCTGGTAGTTTATCCAAGGTTCTCTCGAAGAGGAGACAATGCTGTTAATTGTTGATCTCTTTCTGTGGCCCCACCCATCTTTAAATTTTTAGAAGTATATGTGAGGCTGTGTTTATGTACATCATATGCAGACCATAAGAGGGATTTAGATTCTCCAGAATCTGACACCCTCTTTTGGAGTATCTGAAGATAGCTACAGTGTACTTATATCTAATAAATAAATAAATAAATAAATAAATGAATAAATAAATAAATAAATAAATAAACATTTTTTAAAAAGGATAAGAAAGAAAGAAAGACCAGGCAGGGCTGCCATCCTTATCTTTGTCTGTCTGTCTGTCTCTCTGTTTGTCTGTCTGTCTGATCTCCTGGAACTGGAGATGGGCCACCATTTTGTTGCTGGTAGTGAAAGACTCCAGGACTCCCAAAGGGAGGCACTTACTCAAGCCTCGGGTCAGCCGCGCACCCAAGAAGACACTGAGACCGAACTTAAGATGTATAGAGAGTAAGATTTAATACAGCAACGACAAGAAAGCACACAAAAATCACAAATACCAGATATCTGGGGTCGAAACTCATGCAGCCAGCAAGGTGCAGAGGAGATTCGGCAATTGGCCCAGACTTGTCACAGGCTTTTATAGGAGAAGGGTAAGGAGAAAAGTACAAGTTTTACGTCACCAAGGTGTTCTGCCAAGGAGCTTTACATAACCAAGGGGTCGTGTCCTATATTTTGGCAATGTACTCGATCTATTGGAACATTCTGGGGTAGTACCAGGAGGCCCCTATCTCAAAAATGTTCTTGGAACAGTCTTCAGTTAGGAGGGGTTGGACTGAGTTCGCTCCAGGAGACCCTTATCTCAGAAATGCTCCTGGAACCGTTCTCACTTGGGAGGGGTCGGACTCTGGGGTGAAGAGTTCAAGAATGTACTCTGAGGTAAAAAGTTCAGGTGTGTTCCGGGAACAACCTCTAGATGGGAGGGGTAAGAGAACTCTGAGTTGGAGAGTTCATGGAGAGTTCAGCTTTTCTTCTTTCATTCCCCCCTTCTTTTAGTGAATAGCTCTAATCTTAGAGCGAGTCCTGCATTTATCCCCCTCCACAGAGTCCAATCTCTTTCTGTTTTGTAACATCACTTTGGACAGGGAAGTCAAAAATAGACCGTTTTATAGTTCTAAGATCAACATCCATAGCTGTACATAACCAACAGGATTGAGTCATATTAGGATTAGTTCTAAAACTTAAGAAAGCTCTTAGTCTATGTGGCCATTGGGGAGGTCGTGGCCAGCAGGGGATGAGATGGCCACATTATTTTTGTGGTAGTTCTGATTTTTTAGATGGCGCTGTAGATGGCCTTCCTTAGCGTAGGCCTTGTGGCACAGGTGGCATTCATAGAGCCGGCCCCCTGTGTGCAGATGCATATGGTTTTTGAGGTCGTAGTTATGCAGGAAGCGGGCTGGACAGTGGGGGCATGAGTAGGGTCGCTCTCCTGTGTGCTCTCGCATGTGGATCTTCAGCTTATCATTCCTGGTGAAGCGGATACCGCAGACCTCACAGGCAAAAGGCTTTTCACCATTGTGGGTCCTTATGTGCCGAGGCAGTTTGCCTGCCCCGTGGATTATCTTGTGACAGACTGGGCACTCTTGGGGCATCTGTGAAAGGCGTTTAGGCACTAGCTTGTTTTGGTCATTTAGGCCTGGTGTCAGGGCATCCTGGTGCAGCGAACTTAGGTAAGCCCTCAGGTCAGGGTCAATGAGATCTTCATCTGAGCCCAGCTCTTCTGATGATAGTGGAGGTTCGTTACTCTGGGCCAGCCCGTAGCCTGGTGGGTTGAGCATTTTTGAGGTTGAGGCTGTGGGGGTGGCAGTGGCAAAAGCCTCCAGGTACTGTCGGGCTCGCTCACAGTCATCTTTATCTGGGCTGGGGGCTTCCAGTCCACTGCCTTGCAAAATCTCCAAGCAAGTAGTGACGACACATGGGATTTCCAGTAGCCGAGCAGCTTGGAGTACAGCCGGCACATTGGCGTTGCTGGTGGTCAGTGTGGCTGTGTAAGCAAACTCGAGCAGGGCACTTAGGGCCTCCGGCCCTACAAAGTTCAGCTCACACACACTGGCTTTTGCTCCCCCAGAAGCCGTTTCAACACTCTCTGTTTTTATTACTGTTCTCTCTCTCTCTTCTGTAAAGAGCCTCTTGAAGTAGTGGCTACAGGCAGCCAGCACAGCCCTGTGGGTTTGGTACTCAAAACCCTGTGTCCTGATGGTGAGGTCGCACAGATGACCCAGCTGGCGCTGCTCGTTTAGGCAGCTCAGGAGCTCGCTGCTGTGATCTGGGAATGGGATTCCAATTAGGTCATCCTCGGGGCTCCCCATCTTTTTCTTTTTAGTCGTTGGGTCTGTTTGCTGGAGCTGGGCAACAGAGCAGGGTGTAGAAAGAGTCAACACAGGGATCCAATATCCTGCTAGACTTAGTCAAGGGGGGGCGGTCCCCCATGTAGAATTTCATAAGAAGTAAGACCGAAACGTCCAGGTGTGTTTCGGACTCTGAGAAGCACAAAGGGAAGGAGGGTCACCCAGTCTTTACCGTCAGTCTCAATAGCTAGTTTAACAACATAGGTTAAGACAGTGATGGGCATAGGAGTCTCATAAAGGATCTTAAACAGAGTAAAACTGAATCAAGAAATAGGGCATAGGGAAGGAACACCAAGTCCATGCCAGTCTCCACGATTAATTTTATCAAGGTCTGTCTTAGAGTTTTAGACTAATTTTTATCTATCCTGAGCTCTGAGGTCTATACACACAATGTAATTTTTATTTGACCTCTAAATGCTTGGCCACACCCTGACTTACCTGGGCAACAAAGCAGGGCCATTATCTGACACTATTGCCTTTGGCACTCTGAACCTTGGAAAAATTTTCTTTAATAATCTTCTTGATGACTATGTGAGCAGTCTCATTTATCCATATTGAGAACGTCTTCTGCAAATGTCAACAGCTTTCTTTGTTTGTATTGTTCCATACAGTGGCAAAAGCATACCTGCTGTCAGTGTCATTTATAAAGCTTGTATCAAAACCACAAGTTCAGCTTTCTGGGCTGAAGTCCCTTTAGGGAGGCTGCTGGCCTAGATCACCTGCTTTTTGTCCACTGCTGCACTGCTGTCCCCGCCTTCCGCTTACCTTTAACCATGAGGCCACTGCCATCCGTGTACCAGTTTAAACTTTCAGGCCAAGGCTGATTTGATCTTTACCTGCTGAGGTAAGTAGCCCCCTCTGTTGGTAGGTGGCCCCATGGATATGAGCTGCTTTCCATCTGCTACTGCTGCTCCTGTGACAAAGCTGCTGCCATCCGTGTACCAGGCAGGCACACCAAGGCTGATCAGTCAGATCTCTCCTTGTTCCAGTTTCATCAGCACATTGATGTACAGGAGTGGAGTCATCCGCCAAGGGGAGGTGGCAGGATTGAGGATGGCAGGTGGAGCAAAAGTTACTCAATCATTCAGCAACAAATTCTGGTAGTGGGTATAGTCACATGCTGACCCAGGGTAAGCTTGTCAGGGTCTTTAACAAGCAGGGCCATTGCAGCTCATCAACATATAAGGTAAAAGGCTTAGTCAAATCTGGCAAAGCCAGAGCGGGGGCTGCAAGCAGGGCTGCCTTTATGCTGTCAAAGGCTTTTTGGTGTTTCTCAGTCCAGGTGAATGGGACTTTTTCTTTAGTCCAGAGTCTGCAAAAGCCCACCGTCCCCAGAAACTCACGTACTTGGCGCGGGGTGGTGGGGGTTGGGATCAGCATCACAGTCTTTTTTCTTGGCTTCGGTGAGCCACCGCTTTCCGTCGTTTTGGCACCTCGGTAACTGAGCTTTCTTAGCCGATACCCGATACCCCAACTCACCCAGTTCATTCAGGAGCTTCTAGGAGGGCCAGAATTTCTTCTTTGTCTTTGATGTCTCTGCCTTCAGCCAACCGCAGGGCTTGGGTTAGCGCCAGGAGTTCAGCCTTCTGAGCCAAAGTTCCTTCTGCTAGAATGTCAGAGCAGTGATGAGTAGGTGAAGACTCAGCAGGTTAGCAGGGGAAGTGAAGGTCACTTGTTCTGTCAACAAAAAGCTCTAATAATGTGTCCATCAGTCAGGGAAACAATTGGATCATGTGTCCCTGACCAAAAGCCATTATGTGCAGACAAGCAGGCCATCCCTCAGTCACCAGGTCTAATTTTTCCAAGTGCCACTGGTCTTTTAGGGTCCCAATTTCTGAGTAAGAACCTCTTTGGCAATACTTTTGTTCTCAGTCACATTTAGGAGTCCCAAAGTTGGGGACAACATTAGGGCAGTCTCAATAGCATCTAAGGCCATCCAAGGTTGTTCTTTATTTCTTATACGAAGGGCTGTTTATCTTTTTAATGCAGCAAAACCTGGAATCCACAGTTTGCAAAGACCTGTAGTGTCCAGGGACCTTTTAAACTTGCTTTGCATTGGTCAGTGGAGGAATATGAAAACACAGTCTCTTTTTAGCTGCATCAACAGGTAGGCCACCAGTCTCTTTACTTATAGCCACGAACAGGTGAAGGGTTTTGTCTTGAGGGGGGGGGGGCTCCTCTTCTTTTTGTTAGGACAGTCTCTCACCCAGTGCTCTTCTTTTTCAACAGCAAACACTCTGATCTTTAGCCAAAAGCTTTCTTTTTTCTTGTTGCCAGGTACTAAGTTTTCTAGTTTCCCTGACGTTTGTGACCAGCATTTCATTTCTCTTATCTTTTTTAGAAAATTTTCTGGCTCCTTATTTCTTACAGATCATCTCTAAGTGCTAGTATTATTAGCAAGTGTCACTTTGCTAGGTTCTAGTCTTTGTCATTTATCTCTCTTTGCTCCTATTTCTTAACTGCAATGGAGATCTCATATAATGTCTCTCTTTCTATCTATATATATCTCTTTCTTGTCTTTGCTTACTTTGAATGTTATCTAATTATTACATCTATATTCTGTCACTTAACTTTTTTCATAGTTTACCTCTTTTTACTGTTAACCTATTTCTTTTGAGTCTGCTGAAGCTTTGCTCTCAGTTCTTCTTTGCAGACCTCTATCCTTCATCAGAGCCTGGCAGTTAGACTCGTAGGTGCTCCTTACCTTGTATATCTCCCTCACCGGAGCTTAAAACAGATTCACTGCTAGCAGCTCAGGGCGATGCCTGAGAAGAGAAAACACACGGGGCAGAGAAGGGGGTGCAGCTCTTACATCTGGCTGCACACTGATATCTCAAAATGAACACAATTTTTTTCTGTTAACAGTTAACAAGAGACAGGATACAGGGGACAGGGAAATGAGAAGCAACCAGGGAACCTTGTGGCGTCCTCAGATCAGACGCGGCAACCCGCTGAACTCAAGCATACTAGTCAGCGGAGGGAAAGAAACTAACCAGGATTTTCTCAGTAACGGCGAATGGACAGGGAGGAGCCAAGCGCCGAGTCTCCGCCGCGCCACGGCGAAATGTGGGAGTGGCAAACAAACACTGGCAGGGAGGGGGAATTTAACCACTTGTTTTCCGGCATGGCTTGAGCCCCCGGAGGCGGCGGCGTCCGCCACCCCACACACAGGCATCCACGGAGCTCTCTTGGCCAGAGGCAACGGCGGCCTCCCGAGCTTTGGAAACGCAAGGCGCCTGCGCGGCAGGGCGGGGGAACTTCTCTGTGTGCCCCACGGCGGGCGCGCAGACACAAGGGAGTGCGGGCAGACTCCAGGGGGAAGCCAAAGGAGGGACGGCGGCCACAGTTGGCCCCTCCCCAGCTGTGGCAGGCTTCACGGCTATTCCGGGGCGCCAGGCGGGTCTGACAGGCCGCCGCACTTACTATCAGCATTTTACAACTCACTCGCAGGGCACAGACAGCCTCCATTGCTGCTGTGTCTGCAGAACTCAGAACCTCAGCACCACTGCTGCAGCTCTGGATTTCAGAGCTCTTTTGAGCAGCCTGGGGAGGACCGGCCTGGTGGTTTTTTTTTCTCTTTTTTTCCTTTTTTTAAAACCATTGCTGACAAATTCTGTCCTGACGTCAGTCCAAGTCTACAGTCGGCAAAGGGTTAACACACACACACACACACACAGTCTGTCACGTGACCAAAACACAACCAGCCAAACGCCACTTTCTGACGGGGTCGGATTCCACATTGACTCTTTTTCCTGATAGGGGTGGGATTCCACATCCACTCCCGCTCTGGCAGAGAGAACACTCTCTCTCTCTCCTTCACTCTGCCAGGCAACAGCCAGGTCTTTTTGACTGTTCTGTACCCTGGGCACTCCTTCCAGGGTCTCCCTTGAAACATCTTTTTGGGGTGCAGACTGTGAGGCCATAGACAGCCGTCCTCTCACAGCCACTGCCAGAATAAACCCACAATCTCAGAATACACAAATGCAGCAGTTCCACACTTACACACCCAGCAGATTGTCCCATTTCTAGAATAATAGCAAACACAACAAGAGCAGACACAAGACTTGAGACAAAAAGAAAAAACCAAAAACGGCGGCGACCTCGCGTCGCCCACAGGCAACTTACAGAATCAGATGGCCTTTCCAAGGTCGGCCGGCTTAGACCTTCCACCAAAGTGATGGTCTCTCGGCCTTCAGAGGGGTCCGCCAAGCGTCCTTGGCCCTCCCCTTGTCTTCCTGGGGCGTCCCCCAGGGCGATCGGATGGGGGGCACCAGACACGTCTATCTCTACCCACCCCGCGCTCTCTATTGAGACCTGCCTGGTCTCCAGCTCCCGGAGCACGGTCTCTGGTGCTCGTATTGAGCACAGAGCGTCACGCAAAACCAGAACTGCGATCGCACCAGATACAGATTCAGATGGCCTCTCCAAGGCCCACAGATTGAGACTCTCCTGGTCTCCAGAAACAGAACACAGACACCAGACCAAACAGAACAGTATATCTTACTTCTGAGTGGGTCCAGGACTTCTGGTGGTCGCGCTGATTCCCGGCCAATGCACCAAATGAAAGACTCCAGGACTCCCAAAGGGAGGCACTTACTCAAGCCTCGGGTCAGCCGCGCACCCAAGAAGACACTGAGACCGAACTTAAGATGTATAGAGAGTAAGATTTAATACAGCAACGACAAGAAAGCACACAAAAATCACAAATACCAGATATCTGGGGTCGAAACTCATGCAGCCAGCAAGGTGCAGAGGAGATTCGGCAATTGGCCCAGACTTGTCACAGGCTTTTATAGGAGAAGGGTAAGGAGAAAAGTACAAGTTTTACGTCACCAAGGTGTTCTGCCAAGGAGCTTTACATAACCAAGGGGTCGTGTCCTATATTTTGGCAATGTACTCGATCTATTGGAACATTCTGGGGTAGTACCAGGAGGCCCCTATCTCAAAAATGTTCTTGGAACAGTCTTCAGTTAGGAGGGGTTGGACTGAGTTCGCTCCAGGAGACCCTTATCTCAGAAATGCTCCTGGAACCGTTCTCACTTGGGAGGGGTCGGACTCTGGGGTGAAGAGTTCAAGAATGTACTCTGAGGTAAAAAGTTCAGGTGTGTTCCGGGAACAACCTCTAGATGGGAGGGGTAAGAGAACTCTGAGTTGGAGAGTTCATGGAGAGTTCAGCTTTTCTTCTTTCAATCCCAGGTTCTCTGGAAGATGAGTCAGTGCTGTTAATTGTTGAGCCCTTTCAGTGGCCCCACCCATCTTTAAATTTTTAGAAGTATATGTGAGGCTGTGTTCATGTACATCATATGCAGACCATAAGAGGGATATAGATTCTCCAGAATCTGACACCCTCTTCGGGAGTGTTTGAAGACAGCTACAATGTACTTAAATCTAATAAATACATACTTAAATTAATAAACATTTTTAAAAAGGATAAGAAAGAATGAAAGACCAGGTAGGCCTGCCATTCTTAACTCTATCTGTCTGTATGTCTGTCTGTCTGTCTGATCCCCTGGAACTGGAGATGGGCCACCATATAGTTGCTGGTAGTTGATCCCAGGTTCTCTATAAGAGGAGACAATGTTGTTAATTGTTGATCCCTTTCATTGGCCCCACACATCTTTAAATTTTTAGAAGTAAATGTGAGGCTGTGTTTATGTACATCATATGCAGACCATAAG
Source organism: Mus caroli (assembly GCF_978045245.1). NCBI lineage: Eukaryota > Metazoa > Chordata > Mammalia > Rodentia > Muridae > Mus > Mus caroli. The sequence goes on along the minus strand of NW_028227391.1, from coordinate 266,682 downwards.
AGGGATATAGATTCTCCAGAATCTGACACCCTCTTCTGGAGTGTCTGAAGACAGCTACAGTGTAGTTATATCTAATAAATACATAAATAAATAAATAAATAAATAAATAAATAAACATTTTTTAAAAGGGATAAGAAAGAAAGAAAAACCAGGCAGGCCTGCCATCCTTGTCTGTCTTTCTCTCTGTCTGTCTGTCTTGCCTAGCCCCTTGAGTAGCCTAGCCTAGTCCCTTGCCTTGACTAGCCCAGCCCCTTGCCTAGCCTAGCCTAGCCCAGCCCTGCCTTGCCTAGCCCTGCCTATCCCTGTCTTTAACCAGGCTGGCCTCGAAATCAGAAACTGACTGCCTCTGCCTCCAGAGTGCTCTCATTAAGAGCTCGAGCCACCACTGACTGTTGGGTTTTCTAAGTCTTACATAGGTATGGTCTGTTTCTCAGCTGTGAAACCCTAATTAACACATGTAGTCTGTCCTAGGTCAGCCATAGCTACAGACTGAGGCCTTTTCTAAAACAAAACAAAAGAAAACAAAAAATAGAAATAATAAAATAAATAAATTAAGCAACCACATGATATCTTTCCTTTCTTTCAATGATACTCAGAGCTTGAAGCAGTTCACCCATGAGACCTCAGCTCCGGACATTGAGGCTCTTTCCCTAACAAGTATTATGGCTGAACCTGAGGGGTTCTACTGCTGATTTGGGTCCCCCACTTTAAAAAAATAGTTGTTTTCAAAGGCTGCAGGTTCTTAGCCCTGTTCCTTGTTACAGTTGAGTCACAGCCCTGAAAGTTCAGTGGTAGTTAAAGGCACTGAGAAGGGCTTCCTATAGACATCAAAGACCAAGTCTTTGTTTTTAAAAAGTTAATCTGGATTCCCCCACCCCCTGGCATCCTTAGAATGCCTAGAAAGGAAGGCAGGGACCTGGGCAGAAGGGTGCAAGGCTACTGGTGTTTGTAAGTGGTAACAGAAAGCTTTCTCTTGTTGGTACCCTACCCCAAGTTACACTGTCACTTCTTTTTCCTAGTTGTTGTTTTGTCGGTTTGTATTCTCAACATAGACCCTTTCCCTTCCTAACCTTGGCTGTCCTGAACCTTACTGTCCTTGAACTCAGTGATTTGCCTGTCTTGCTGGGATGAAACTGTGAGCTACCATCCAGAAGGAAGCACCCTGCTGAGGTTAGATTGGGGTCTCTTCCATTTTCCTCTATGAACATGCATATGGCAGGCCTGTTCTTTCTTTTTTACTTTTCCTTTTATTTTTAAAGATTTATTTATTTATTATATTTAAGTATGCTGTAGCTATCTTCAGACAGTCCAGAAGAGGGTGTCAGATTCTGAAGAATCTAAATCATTCTTATTGTCTGCATATGATGTATATAAACACAGCCTCACATAAACTCAAAAAAAAAAAAAAAGAAAGAAAGAAAGATGTGGCTACAGAGAGGGCTCAACAATTAAGAGCATTGTCTCCTCTTCCAGAGAACCTGGGCTCAATTACCAGTATTATATATGGTGGCCCATCTCCAGTTCCAGGGGATCTAATACTCTGTTCTGGAGTCTGTGGGCACAGCATACACATGCAAAACATTCTTACACAATCATTGAGAGAGGAGAGAGAGGGGTTGAGAGAGAGGGTAGGTAATCATACCTCCTGACGAGTTTGAAGACCTGAGCTTCATCACTCACAGAAATAAATAAATGCAAAATATTTTTTTATAAATAAACTCTGCCATTGCCCTTTAAAAATTCCTAGAAAACAAGTTTTATAAGCAACAGTTATATTTACTATATCTAAAGGACAGTCATGAGCATATTCAATAAATAGAAAAAGGCCTGCTAGTCTTAGAAATGGAAAAGACAAACCAAGGAAGGTTTGCAATTACATAATGAGGCAGCTCAGCCCAGCTCTAAGGTTGGAAATAAGACTCGAGAATAGGATACACCTGAAGACAGCCAGCCATTGTTTTTTGTTTTGGAGGCTGAAAGGATACACCTGAAGACAGCCAATGCTGTGTGATGGTGATCTGGTATTTTTTTTTAATTTTTAAAAACGTTAACACTTTTTATAAAACTTTTATAAAAACTTTTTCTTTCTTTCTTCCTTTCTTCTTTCCTTTCTTCCTTTCCTCACCCTAGCCCCTACCCTAGCCCTGTCTTTCACCAGGGTGGCCTCGAACTCAGAAACTGACTGCCTCTATCTACAGAGTGCTCTCATTAAGAGCTTGAGCCACCACTGAATGTAGGGTTTTCTAAGCCTTACCTTGCTCTTGGTGTCTATTCTCAGCTGTGAAACCCTAATTAACACAAGTAGGCAGTCCTGGGTCAGCCAGAGCTACAGACTGAGGACTTCTCTAAAAACAAATAAAACAAAACAAAACAACAAATAGAAATAATAAAATACAAAAATTAAGCAAACACAGCATAGCTTTTCTCTCTCTAGGTGGTACTCAGAAATTCCAGCAGTTGGCCTGTGACACCTCAGCTCAGTATATGTGAGGCTGTGTTTATGTACATCCTATGCAGACCATAAGAGGGATTTACATTCTCCAGAATCTGACACCCTCCTCTGGAGTGTCTAAAGAAAGCTACAGTGTACTTATATCTAAGAAATACATAAAAAATAAATAAATAAATAAATAAATAAATATTTTTTTAAAAAGGATAAGAAAGAAAGAAAGACCAGGCAGGCCTGCCATCCTTATCTCTGTCTGTCTGTCTGTCTGTCTGTCTGATCCCCTGGAACTGGAGATGGGCCACCTTGTAGGTGCTGGTAGTTGATCCCAGCTTCTCTGGAAGAGGAGACAATGCTGTTAATTGTTGAACCATTTCAGTGGCCCCATCCATTTTTAATTTTTAGAAGTATATGTGAGGCTGTGGTTATGTACATCATATGCAGACCATAAGAGGGATTTAGATTCTCCAGAATCTGACACCCTCTTCTGGAGTGTCTGAAGACGGCTACAGTGTACATATATCTAACAAATACATAAATAAATAAATAAATAAAGATTTTTTAAGTATAAGAAATAAAGAAAGACCAGGCAGGCCTCTCTGTCTGTCTGTCTGTCTGATCCCCTGGAACTGGAGATGGGCCACCATAAGGTGCTGGTAGTTTATCCCAGGTTCTCTGAAAGAGGAGACAATGCTGTTAATTGTTGAGCCCTCTCAGTGGCCCCACACATCTTTAAATTTTTAGAAGTATATGTGAGGCTGTGTTTATGTACATCATATGCAGACCATAAGAGGGATTTTGATTCTCCAGAATCTGACACCCTCTTCTGGAGTGTCTGAAGAAAGCTACAGTGTACTTATATCTAATAAATACATAAATAAATATATAAATAAACATTTTTTAAAAAGGATAAGAAAGAAAGAAAGACCAGGCAGGCCTGCCATCTTTAGCACTGTCTGTATGTCTGTCTGTCTGATCCCCTGGAACTGGAGATGGGCCACCATATAGTTGCTGGTAGTTGATCCCAGGTACTCTGGAAGAGGAGACAATGCTGTTAATTGTTGAGCTTTTAGAGTGGCCCCACCCTTCTTTAAATTTTTAGAAGTATATGTGAGGCTGTGTTTATGTACATCATATGCAGACCATAAGAGGGATTTAGATTCTCCAGATTCTGACACCCTCTTCTGTAGTGTCTGAACAGCTACAGTGTACTTATATCTACTAAATACATAAATAAATAAATAAATAAACATTTTTTAAAAAGGATAAGAAAGAAAGAAAGACCAGGCAGGCCTGCCATCCATATCTCTGCCTGTCTGTCTGTCTGTCTATCTGATCCCCGGGAACTGGAGATGGGCCACCATATAGTTGCTGGTAGTTGATCCAAGGTTCTCTGGAAGAGGAGACAATGCTCTTAATTGTTGCGCCCTTTCAGTGGCCCCACACTTCTTTAAATATTTAGAAGTATATGTGAGGCTGTGTTTATGTTCATCATATTCAGATTATAAGAGGATTTAGATTCTCCAGAATCTGACACCCTCTACTGGAGTGTCTGAAGACAGCTACAGTGTACTTATATGTAATAAATAAATAAATAAATAAACATTTTTTAAAAAGGATAAGAAAGAAAGTAAGACCAGGCAGGCCTGCCATCCTTATCTCTGTCTGTCTGTCTGTCTGTCTGATCCCCTTGAACTGGAGATGGGCCACCATATAGTTGCTGGTAGTTGATCCAAGGTTCTCTGGAAGAGGAGACAATGCTCTTAATTGTCGAGCCCTTTCAGTGGCCCCACACTTCTTTAAATATTTAGAAGTATATGTGAGCTGTGTTTAAGTACATCATATTCAGATTATAAGAGGATTTAGATTCTCCAGAATCTGACACCCTCTACTGGAGTGTCTGAAGACAGCTACAGTGTACTTATATATAATAAATAAATAAATAAATAAATAAATAAATAAATAAACATTTTTTAAAAAGGATAAGAAAGAAAGTAAGACCAGGCAGGCCTGCCATCCTTATCTCTGTCTGTCTGTCTGTCTGTCTGATCCCCTGGAACTGGAGATGGGCTACCATATAGTTGCTGGTAGTTGATCCCAGGTTCTCTGGAAGAGGAGACAATGCGGTTAATTGTTGAGCCCTATCAGTGGCCCTACCCATCTTTAAATTTTTAGAAGTGTATGTGAGGCTGTGTTTATGTACATCATATGCAGACCAGAAGAGGGATTTAGATTCATCAGAATCTGACACCCTCTTCTGGAGTGTCTGAAGACAGCTACAGTGTACTTATATCTAATAAATACATAAATAAATACAATTTTTTTAAAAAGGATAAGAAAGAAAGAAAGACCATGCAGGCCTGCCATACTTATCCTTGTCTGTCTGTCTGTCTGTCTGATCCCCTTGGAGTGGAGATGGGCTACCATATAGTTGCAGGTAGTTGATCCCAGGTTCTCTGTAAGAGGAGACAATGCGGTTAATTGCTGAGCCCTTTCAGTGGCCCCCCTCCCATCTTTAAATTTTAAGAAGTAAACGTGAGGCTGTGTTTATGTACATCATATGCAGACCATAAGAGGGATTTAGATTCTTCAGAATCTGACAACTTCTTCTGGAGTGTCTAAAGACGGCTACAGTGTACTTATATCTAATAAACATATAAATAAATAAATAAACATTTTTTAAAAAGGATAAGAAAGAAAGAAAGACCAGGCAGGCCTGCCATCCTTATCTCTGTCAGTCTGTCTGTCTGTCAGTCTGTCTGATCCCTTGGAACTGGAGATGGGCCACCATATATTTGCTGTTAGTTGATCCCAGGTTCTCTGGAAGAGGAGACAATGCTGTTAATTGTTGATCCCTTTCAGTGGCTCCACCTATCTTTAAATTTTTAGAAGTATATGTTAGGCTGTGTTTATGTACATCATATGCAGACCAGAAGAGGGATTTAGATTCATCAGAATCTGACACCCTCTTCTGGAGTGTCTGAAGACAGCTACAGTGTACTTATATCTAATAAATACATAAATAAATACAATTTTTTTAAAAAGGATAAGAAAGAAAGAAAGACCATGCAGGCCTGCCATACTTATCCTTGTCTGTCTGTCTGTCTGTCTGATCCCCTTGGAGTGGAGATGGGCTACCATATAGTTGCAGGTAGTTGATCCCAGGTTCTCTGTAAGAGGAGACAATGCGGTTAATTGCTGAGCCCTTTCAGTGGCCCCCCTCCCATCTTTAAATTTTAAGAAGTAAACGTGAGGCTGTGTTTATGTACATCATATGCAGACCATAAGAGGGATTTAGATTCTTCAGAATCTGACAACTTCTTCTGGAGTGTCTAAAGACGGCTACAGTGTACTTATATCTAATAAACATATAAATAAATAAATAAACATTTTTTAAAAAGGATAAGAAAGAAAGAAAGACCAGGCAGGCCTGCCATCCTTATCTCTGTCAGTCTGTCTGTCTGTCAGTCTGTCTGATCCCTTGGAACTGGAGATGGGCCACCATATATTTGCTGTTAGTTGATCCCAGGTTCTCTGGAAGAGGAGACAATGCTGTTAATTGTTGATCCCTTTCAGTGGCTCCACCTATCTTTAAATTTTTAGAAGTATATGTTAGGCTGTGTTTATGTACATCATATGCAGACCATAAGAGGGATTTAGATTCTCCAGAATCTGACACCCTCTTCTGGAGTGTCTGAAGACAACTATAGTGTACTTATATCTAATAAATACATATATAAATAAATATAAATAAATACATAAACATTATTTTAAAAGGATAAGAAAGAAAGAAAGACCAGGCAGGCCTGCCATCCTAATCTCTGTCTGTCTGTCTGTCTGTCTGATCCACTGGAACTGGAGATGGGCCACCTTGTAGTTGCTGGTAGTTGATCCCAGGTTCTCTGGAAGAGGAGACAATGCTGTTAATTGTTGAGCCCTTTCAGTGGCCCCACCCATTTTTAATTTTTAGAAGTATATGTGATGCTGTGTTTATGTACATCATATTCAGACCATAAGAGGGATTTAGATGCTCTAGAATCTGTCACCCTCTTATGGAGTGTCTGAAGACGGCTACAGTGTACTTATATCTAATAAATACATAAATAAATAAATAAAGAAATAAACATTTTTTAAAAAGTATAAGAAAGAAAGTAAGACCAGGCAGGCCTGCCATCCTTATCTCTGTCTCTCTGTCTGTCTGTCTGTCTGATCCACTGGAACTGGAGATGGGCCACGATAAGGTGCTGGTAGTTTATCCCAGGTTCTCTGAAAGAGGAGACAATGCTGTTAATTGGTGAGCCCTCTCAGTGGCCCCACACATCTTTAAATTTTTAGAAGTATATGTGAGGCTGTGTTTATGTACATCATATGCAGACCATAAGAAGGATTTAGATTCTCCAGAATCTGACACCATCTTCTGAAGTGTCAGAAGACAGCTACAGTGTACTTATATCTAATAAATACATAAATAAATATATAAATAAACATTTTTTAAAAAGGATAAGAAAGAAAGAAAGACCAGGCAGGCCTGCCATCCTTATCACTGTCTGTATGTCTGTCTGTCTGATCCCCTGGAACTGGAGCTGGGCCACCATATAGTTGCTGGTAGTTGATCCCAGGTACTCTGGAAGAGGAGACAATGCTGTTAATTGTTGAGCTTTTAGAGTGGCCCCACCCGTCTTTAAATTTTTAGAAGTATATGTGAGGCTGTGTTTATGTACATCATATGCAGACCATAAGAGGGATTTAGATTCTCCAGAATCTGACACCCTCTTCTGGAGTGTCTGAACAGCTAGAGTGTACTTATTTCTACTAAATACATAAATAAATAAATAAATAAATAAACATTTTTTAAAAAGGATAAGAAAGAAAGAAAGACCAGGCAGGCCTGCCATCCATATCTCTGCCTGTCTGTCTGTCTGTCTATCTGATCCCCGGGAACTGGAGATGGGCCACCATATAGTTGCTGGTAGTTGATCCAAGGTTCTCTGGAAGAGGAGACAATGCTCTTAATTGTTGCGCCCTTTCAGTGGCCCCACACTTCTTTAAATATTTAGAAGTATATGTGAGGCTGTGTTTATGTACATCATATTCAGATTATAAGAGGATTTAGATTCTCCAGAATCTGACACCCTCTACTGGAGTGTCTGAAGACAGCTACAGTGTACTTATATGTAATAAATAAATAAATAAATAAACATTTTTTAAAAAGGATAAGAAAGAAAGTAAGACCAGGCAGGCCTGCCATCCTTATCTCTGTCTGTCTGTCTGTCTGTCTGATCCCCTTGAACTGGAGATGGGCCACCATATAGTTGCTGGTAGTTGATCCAAGGTTCTCTGGAAGAGGAGACAATGCTCTTAATTGTCGAGCCCTTTCAGTGGCCCCACACTTCTTTAAATATTTAGAAGTATATGTGAGCTGTGTTTAAGTACATCATATTCAGATTATAAGAGGATTTAGATTCTCCAGAATCTGACACCCTCTACTGGAGTGTCTGAAGACAGCTACAGTGTACTTATATATAATAAATAAATAAATAAATAAATAAATAAATAAATAAATAAATAAATAAACATTTTTTAAAAAGGATAAGAAAGAAAGTAAGACCAGGCAGGCCTGCCATCCTTATCTCTGTCTGTCTGTCTGTCTGTCTGATCCCCTGGAACTGGAGATGGGCTACCATATAGTTGCTGGTAGTTGATCCCAGGTTCTCTGGAAGAGGAGACAATGCGGTTAATTGTTGAGCCCTATCAGTGGCCCTACCCATCTTTAAATTTTTAGAAGTGTATGTGAGGCTGTGTTTATGTACATCATATGCAGACCAGAAGAGGGATTTAGATTCATCAGAATCTGACACTCTCTTCTGGAGTGTCTGAAGACAGCTACAGTGTACTTATATCTAATAAATCCATAAATAAATACAATTTTTTTAAAAAGGATAAGAAAGAAAGAAAGACCATGCAGGCCTGCCATACTTATCCTTGTCTGTCTGTCTGTCTGTCTGATCCCCTTGGAGTGGAGATGGGCTACCATATAGTTGCAGGTAGTTGATCCCAGGTTCTCTGTAAGAGGAGACAATGCGGTTAATTGCTGAGCCCTTTCAGTGGCCCCCCTCCCATCTTTAAATTTTAAGAAGTAAACGTGAGGCTGTGTTTATGTACATCATATGCAGACCATAAGAGGGATTTAGATTCTTCAGAATCTGACAACTTCTTCTGGAGTGTCTAAAGACGGCTACAGTGTACTTATATCTAATAAACATATAAATAAATAAATAAACATTTTTTAAAAAGGATAAGAAAGAAAGAAAGACCAGGCAGGCCTGCCATCCTTATCTCTGTCAGTCTGTCTGTCTGTCAGTCTGTCTGATCCCTTGGAACTGGAGATGGGCCACCATATATTTGCTGTTAGTTGATCCCAGGTTCTCTGGAAGAGGAGACAATGCTGTTAATTGTTGATCCCTTTCAGTGGCTCCACCTATCTTTAAATTTTTAGAAGTATATGTTAGGCTGTGTTTATGTACATCATATGCAGACCATAAGAGGGATTTAGATTCTCCAGAATCTGACACCCTCTTCTGGAGTGTCTGAAGACAACTATAGTGTACTTATATCTAATAAATACATATATAAATAAATATAAATAAATACATAAACATTATTTTAAAAGGATAAGAAAGAAAGAAAGACCAGGCAGGCCTGCCATCCTAATCTCTGTCTGTCTGTCTGTCTGTCTGATCCACTGGAACTGGAGATGGGCCACCTTGTAGTTGCTGGTAGTTGATCCCAGGTTCTCTGGAAGAGGAGACAATGCTGTTAATTGTTGAGCCCTTTCAGTGGCCCCACCCATTTTTAATTTTTAGAAGTATATGTGATGCTGTGTTTATGTACATCATATTCAGACCATAAGAGGGATTTAGATGCTCTAGAATCTGTCACCCTCTTATGGAGTGTCTGAAGACGGCTACAGTGTACTTATATCTAATAAATACATAAATAAATAAATAAAGAAATAAACATTTTTTAAAAAGTATAAGAAAGAAAGTAAGACCAGGCAGGCCTGCCATCCTTATCTCTGTCTCTCTGTCTGTCTGTCTGTCTGATCCACTGGAACTGGAGATGGGCCACGATAAGGTGCTGGTAGTTTATCCCAGGTTCTCTGAAAGAGGAGACAATGCTGTTAATTGGTGAGCCCTCTCAGTGGCCCCACACATCTTTAAATTTTTAGAAGTATATGTGAGGCTGTGTTTATGTACATCATATGCAGACCATAAGAAGGATTTAGATTCTCCAGAATCTGACACCATCTTCTGAAGTGTCAGAAGACAGCTACAGTGTACTTATATCTAATAAATACATAAATAAATATATAAATAAACATTTTTTAAAAAGGATAAGAAAGAAAGAAAGACCAGGCAGGCCTGCCATCCTTATCACTGTCTGTATGTCTGTCTGTCTGATCCCCTGGAACTGGAGCTGGGCCACCATATAGTTGCTGGTAGTTGATCCCAGGTACTCTGGAAGAGGAGACAATGCTGTTAATTGTTGAGCTTTTAGAGTGGCCCCACCCGTCTTTAAATTTTTAGAAGTATATGTGAGGCTGTGTTTATGTACATCATATGCAGACCATAAGAGGGATTTAGATTCTCCAGAATCTGACACCCTCTTCTGGAGTGTCTGAACAGCTACAGTGTACTTGTATCTAATAAATACATAAATAAATAAATAAATAAATAAATAAATAAATAAATAAATAAATATTTTTTAAAAAGGATAAGAAAGAAAGAAAGAAAGACCAGGCTGGCCTGCCATCCTTATCCTTGTCTGTCTGTCTGTCTGTCTGATCCCCTGGGAGTGGAAATGGGCCACCATATAGTTGCAGGTAGTTGATCACAGGTTCTCTGTAAGAGGAGACAATGCTGTTAATTGCTGAGCCCTTTCAGTGGCCACCCCCACCTTTATATTTTAAGAAGTAAATGTGAAGCTGTGTTTATGTACATCATATGCAGACCATAAGAGGGATTTAGATTCTCCAGAATCTGACACCTTCTTCTGGAGTGTCTGAAGACGGCTACAGTGTACTTATATCTAATAAAAATATAAATAAATAAATAAACATTTTTTTAAAAAGGATAAGAAAGAAAGAAAGACCAGGCAGGCCTGCCATCCTTATCTCTGTCAGACTGTCTGTCTGTCTGATCCCCTGGAACTGGAGATGGGCCACCATATAGTTGCTGGTAGTTGATCCCAGGTACTCTGGAAGAGGAGACAATGCTGTTAATTGTTGAGCTTTTAGAGTGGCCCCACCCTTCTTTAAATTTTTAGAAGTATATGTGAGGCTGTGTTTATGTACATCATATGCAGACCATAAGAGGGATTTAGATTCTCCAGAATCTGACACCCTCTTCTGTAGTGTCTGAACAGCTACAGTGTACATATATCTACTAAATACATAAATAAATAAATAAATAAATAAATAAATAAATAAATAAATAAACATTTTTTAAAAAGGATAAGAAAGAAAGAAAGACCAGGCAGTCCTGCCATCCATATCTCTGCCTGTCTGTCTGTCTGTCTATCTGATCCCCGGGAACTGGAGATGGGCCACCATATAGTTGCTGGTAGTTGATCCAAGGTTCTCTGGAAGAGGAGACAATGCTCTTAATTGTTGAGCCCTTTCAGTGGCCCCACACTTCTTTAAATATTTAGAAGTATATGTGAGGCTGTGTTTATGTACATCATATTCAGATTATAAGAGGATTTAGATTCTCCAGAATCTGACACCCTCTACTGGAGTGTCTGAAGACAGCTACAGTGTACTTATATGTAATAAATAAATAAATAAATAAACATTTTTTAAAAAGGATAAGAAAGAAAGTAAGACCAGGCAGGCCTGCCATCCTTATCTCTGTCTGTCTGTCTGTCTGATCCCCTGGAACTGGAGATGGGCCACCATATAGTTGCTGGTAGTTGATCCAAGGTTCTCTGGAAGAGGAGACAATGCTCTTAATTGTAGAAACCTTTCAGTGGCCCCACACTTCTTTAAATATTTAGAAGTATATGTGAGCTGTGTTTAAGTACATCATATTCAGATTATAAGAGGATTTAGATTCTCCAGTATCTGACACCCTCTACTGGAGTTTCTGAAGACAGCTACAGTGTACTTATATATAATAAATAAATAAATAAATAAATAAACATTTTTTAAAAAGGATAGAAAGAAAGTAAGACCAGGCAGGCCTGCCATCCTTATTTCTGTCTGTCTGTCTGTCTGTCTGTCTGATCCCCTGGAACTGGAGATGGGCTACCATATAGTTGCTGGTAGTTGATCCCAGGTTCTCTGGAAGAGGAGACAATGCTGTTAATTGTTGAGCCCTATCAGTGGCCCTAACCATCTTTAAATTTTTAGAAGTGTATGTGAGGCTGTGTTTATGTACATCATATGCAGACCAGAAGAGGGATTTAGATTCATCAGAATCTGACACCCTCTTCTGGGGTGTCTGAAGACAGCTACAGTGTACTTATATCTAATAAATACATAAATAAATACAATTTTTTTAAAAAGGATAAGAAAGAAAGAAAGACCAGGCAGGCCTGCCATACTTATCCTTGTCTGTCTGTCTGTCTGTCTGATCCCCTGGGAGTGGAGATGGGCCACCATATAGTTGCAGGTAGTTGATCCAAGGTTCTCTAAAAGAGGAGACAATGCTGTTAATTGCTGAGCCCATTCAGTGCCCCCCCCCACCTTTAAATTTTAAGAAGTAAACGTGAGCCTGTGTTTATGTACATCATATGCAGACCATAAGAGGGATTTTGATTCTCCAGAATATGACACCTTCTTCTGGAGTGTCTGAAGACGGCTACAGTGTACTTATATCTAATAAACATATAAATAAATAAATAAACATTTTTTAAAAAGGATGAGAAAGAAAGAAAGACCAGGCAGGCCTGCCATCCTTATTTCTGTCAGTCTATCTGTCTATCAGTCTGTCTGATCCCTTGGAACTGGAGATGGGCCACCATATAGTTGCTGTTAGTTGATCCTAGGTTCTCTGGAAGAGGAGACAATGCTGTTAATTGTTGAGCCCTTTCAGTGGCTCCACATATCTTTAAATTTTTAGAAGTATATGTGAGGCTGTGTTTATGTACATCATATGCATACCATAAGTGGGATTTAGATTCTCCAGAATATGACACCCTCTTCTGGAGTTTCTGAACAGCTACATTGTACTTATATTTAATAATAAATAAATAAATAAATAAATAAATAAATAAACATTTTTTTAAAAAAAGGATAAGAAAGAAAGACCAGGCAGGCCTGCCATCCTTATCACTGTCTGTCTCTCTGTCTGTCTGATCCCCTGGAACTGGAGATGGGCCACCTTTTAGGTGCTGGTAGTTGATCCGAGGTTCTCTGGAAGAGGAGACAATGCTGTTAATTGTTGAGTGCTTTCAGTGGCCCCACATATTTATAATTTTTAGAAGTATATGTGAGGCTGTGTTTATGTACATCATATTCAGACCATAAGAGGGATTTAGATTCTCTAGAATCTGACACCCTCTTCTGGAGTGTCTGAAGACGGCTACAGTGTACTTATGTCTAATAAATAAATAAATAAATAAATAAATAAATAAATAAATAAATAAACATTTTTTAAAAAGTATAAGAAATAAAGACCAGGCAGGCCTGCCATCCTTATCTCTGTCTCTCTGTCTGTCTGTCTGTCTGTCTGATCCACTGGAACTGGAGATGGGCCACCATAAGGTGCTGGTAGTTTATCCCAGGTTTCTGAAAGAGGAGACAATGCTGTTACTTGTTGAGCCCTCTCATTGGCCCCACACATATTTAAATTTTTAGAAGTATATGTGAGGCTGTATTTATGTACATCATATGCAGACCATAAGAGGGATTTAGATTCTCCAGAATCTGACACCCTCTTCTGGGGTGTCTGAAGACAGCTACAGTGTACTTATATCTAATAAATACATAAATAAATATATAAATAAACATTTTTTTGAAAAGGATAAGAAAGAAAGAATGACCAGGCAGGCCTGCCATCCTTATCACTGTCTGTATGTCTGTCTGTCTGATCCCCTGGAACTGGAGATGGGCCACCATATAGTTGCTGGTAGCTGATCCCAAGTACTCTGGAAGAGGAGACAATGCTGTTAATTGTTGAGCTTTTAGAGTGCTCCAACCCTTCTTTAAATTTTTAGAATTATATGTGAGGCTGTGTTTATGTACATCATATGCAGACCATAAGAGGGATTTAGATTCTCCAGAATCTGACACCCTCTTCTGGAGTGTCTGAACAGCTACAGTGTACTTATATCTAATAATAAATAAATAAATAAATAAATAAATAAATAAATAAATAAATAAATAAACATTTTTTTAAAAAAAGGATAAGAAAGAAAGAAAGACCAGGCAGGCCTGCCATCCTTATCACTGTCTGTCTGTCTGTCTGTCTGATCCCCTGGAACTGTAGATGGGCCACCTTTTAGGTGCTGGTAGTTGATCCCAGGTTCTCTGGAAGAGGAGACAATGCTGTTAATTGTTGAGTCCTTTCAGTGGCCCCACCTATTTATAATTTTTAGACGTATATGTGAGGCTGTGTTTATGTACATCATATTCAGACCATAAGAGGGATTTAGATTCTCTAGAATCTGACACCCTCTTCTGGAGTGTCTGAAGACGGCTACAATGTACTTATATCTAATAAATACATAAATAAATACATAAATAAATAAACATTTTTTTAAAAGTATAAGAAATAAAGAAAGACCAGGCAGACCTGCCATCCTTATCTCTGTCTCTCTGTCTGTCTGTCTGTCTGTCTGATCCACTGGAACTGGAGATGGGCCACCATAAGGTGCTGGTAGTTTATCCCAGGTTCTCTGAAAGAGGAGACAATGCTGTTAATTGTTGAGCCCTCTCAGTGGCCCCACACATCTTTAAATTTTTAGAAGTATATGTGAGGCTCTGTTTATGTACATCATATGCAGACCATAAGAGGATTTAGATTCTCCAGAATCTGACACCCTCTTCTGGAGTGTCTGAAGACAGCTACAGTGTACTAATATCTAATAAATAAATAAATAAATAAATAAATAAATAAACATTTTTTTAAAAAGGATAAAAAAGAAAGAAAGACTAGGCAGGCCTGCCATCCTTATCACTGTCTGTATGTCTGTCTGTCTGATCCCTTGGAACTGGAGATGGACCACCATATAGTTGCTGGTAGTTGATCCCAGGTACTCTGGAAGAGGAGACAATGCTGTTAATTGTTGAGCTTTTAGAGTGGCCCCACCCTTCTTTAAATTTTTAGAAGTATATGTGAGGCTGTGTTTATGTACATCATATGCAGTAAATAAGAGGGATTTAGATTCTCCAGAATATGACCCCTCTTCTGAAGTGTCTGAAGACAGCTACAGTGTACTTATATCTAATAAATATATATATAAATAAATAAACATTTTTAAAATGTATAAGAAGAAAGAAAAACCAGGCAGGCCTGCAATCCTTGTCTGTCTGTCTGTATGTATGTCTGTCTGATCCCCTGGAACTGGAGATGGGCCACAATATAGGGTCTGGTAGATGATCCCAGGTCCTCTGGAAGAGGAGACAATGCTGTTAATTGTTGAGCCCTTTCAGTGCCCCAACCATCTTTAAATTTTTAGAAGTATATGTGAGGCTGTGTTTATGTACATCATATGCAGACCATAAGAGGGATATAGATTATCCAGAATCTGACACCCTCTTCTGGAGAGTCTGAAGACAGCTACAGTGTACTTATATCTAATAAATACATAAATAAATTAATTAATTAATGAATGAATAAATAAATAAATAAATAAACAATTTTAAAATGATAAGAAAGAAAGAAAAATCAGGCAGGCCTGCCATCCTTATCTCTGTCTGTCTGTCTGTCTGTCTGATCCCCTGCAACTTGAGATGGGCCACCACATAGTTGCTGGTAGTTGATCCCACGTTCTCTGGAAGAGGAGACAATGGTGTTAATTGTTGAGCCCTTTCAGTGGGCCCACCCATCTTTAAATTTTTAGAAGTATATGTGAGGCTGTGTTTATGTACATCATATGCAGACCATAAGAGGGATTTAGATTCTCCAGAATCTGACACCCTCTTCTGGAGTGTCTGAACAGCTACAGTGTACTTATATCTAATAATAAATAAATAAATAAATAAACATTTTTTTAAAAAAGGATAAGAAAATAAGAAAGACCAGGCAGGCCTGCCATCCTTATCACTGTCTGTCTGTCTGTCTGTCTGATCCTCTGGAACTGGAGATGGGCCACCTTTTAGGTGCTGGTAGTTGATCCCAGGTTCTCTGGAAGAGGAGACAATGCTGTTAATTGTTGAGCTTTTAGAGTGGCCCCACCCTTCTTTAATTTTTTAGAAGTATATGTGAGGCTGTGTTTATGTACATCATATGCAGACCATAAGAGGGATTTAGATTCTCCAGAATCTGACACCCTCTTCTGGAGTGTCTGAACAGCTACAGTGTACTTATATCTAATAAATAAATAAATACATAAATAAATAAATAAATAAATAAATAAATAAATAAATAAACGAACATTTTTTTTAAAAAAAGGATAAGAAAGAAAGAAAGACCAGGCAGGCCTGCCATCCTTATCACTGTCTGTCTGTCTTTCTGTCTGATCCCCTGGAAGTGTAGATGGGCCACCTTTTAGGTGCTGGTAGTTGATCCCAGGTTCTCTGGAAGAGGAGACAATGCTGTTAATTTTTGAGTCCTTTCAGTGGCCCCACCTATTTATAATTTTTAGACGTATATGTGAGGCTGTGTTTATGTACATCATATTCAGACCATAAGAGGGATTTAGATTCTCTAGAATCTGACACCCTCTTCTGGAGTGTCTGAAGACGGCTACAGTGTACTTATATCTAATAAATACATAAATAAATAAATAAATAAATAAATAAATAAATAAATAAACAATTTTTAAAAAGTATAAGAAATAAAGAAAGACCAGGCAGGCCTGCCATCCTTATCTCTGTCTCTCTGTCTGTCTGTCTGTCTGTCTGATCCACTGGACCTGGAGATGGGCCACCATAAGGTGCTGGTAGTTGATCCCAGGTTCTCTGAAAGAGGAGACTATGCTGTTAATTGTTGAGCCCTCTCAGTGGCCCCACACATCTTTAAATTTTTAGAAGTATATGTGAGGCTCTGTTTATGTACATCATATGCAGACCATAAGAGGGATTTAGATTCTCCAGAATCTGACACCCTCTTCTGGAGTTTCTGAAGACAGCTACAGTGTACTTATATCTAATAAATACATAAATAAATAAATAAATAAACATTTTTTTAAAAAGGATAAGAAAGAAAGAAAGACCAGGCAGGCCTGCCATCCTTATCACTGTCTGTATGTCTGTCTGTCTGATCCCCTGGAACTGGAGATGGGACACCATATAGTTGCTGGTAGTTGATCCCAGGTACTCTGGAAGAGGAGACAATGCTGTTAATTGTTGAGCTTTTAGAGTGGCCCCACCTTTCTTTAATTTTTAGAAGTATATGTGAGGCTGTGTTTATGTACATCATATGCAGACCATAAGAGGGATTTAGATTCTCCAGAATGTGACACCCTCTTCTGGAGTGTCTGAACAGCTACAGTGTACTTATATCTAATAATAAATAAATAAATAAATAAATAAATAAATAAATAAATAAATAAACAAACATTTTTTTAAAAAAGGATAAGAAAGAAAGATAGACCAGGCAGGCCTGCCATCCTTATCACTGTCTGTCTGTCTGTCTGTCTGATCCCCTGGAACTGGAGATGGGCCACCTTTTAGGTGCTGGTAGTTGATCCCAGGTACTCTGGAAGAGGAGACAATGCTGTTAATTGTTGAGCTTTTAGAGTGGCCCCACCCTTCTTTAAATTTTTAGAAGTATATGTGAGGCTGTGTTTATGTACATCATATGCAGTCCATAAGAGGGATTTAGATTCTCCAGAATATGACACCCTCTTCTGAAGTGTCTGAAGACAGCTACAGTGTACTTATATCTAATAAATATATATATAAATAAATAAACATTTTTAAAATGTATAAGAAGAAAGAAAAACCTGGCAGGCCTGCAATCCTTGTCTGTCTGTCTGTATGTATGTCTGTCTGATCCCCTGGAACTGGAGATGGGCCACAATATAGGTGCTGGTAGTTGATCCCAGGTCCTCTGGAAGAGGAGACAATGCTGTTAATTGTTGAGCCCTTTCAGTGGCCCCAACCATCTTTAAATTTTTAGAAGTATATGTGAGGCTGTGTTTATGTACATCATATGCAGACCATAAGAGGGATATAGATTATCCAGAATCTGACACCATCTTCTGGAGAGTCTGAAGACAGCTACAGTGTACTTATATCTAATAAATAAATAAATAAATAAATAAATAAATAAATAAATAAACAATTTTAAAAAGGATAAGAAAGAAAGAAAAATCAGGCAGGCCTGCCATCCTTATCTCTGTCTGTCTGTCTGTCTGTCTGATCCCCTGCAACTTGAGATGGGCCACCACATGGTTGCTGGTAGTTGATCCAATGTTCTCTGGAAGAGGATACAATGGTGTTAATTTTTGAGCCTTTTCAGTGGGCCCACCCATCTTTAAATATTTAGAAGTATATGTGAGGCTGTGTTTATGTACATCATATGCAGACCATAAGAGGGATTTAGATTCTCCAGAATCTGACACCCTCTTCTGGAGTGTCTGAACAGCTACATTGTACTTATATCTAATAATAAATAAATAAATAAATAAATAAATAAATAAATAAATAAATAAACATTTTTTTTAAAAAAAGGATAAGAAAGAAAGAAAGACCAGGCAGGCCTGCCATCCTTATCACTGTCTGTCTGTCTGTCTGTCTGATCCCCTGGAACTGGAGATGGGCCACCTTTTAGGTGCTGGTAGTTGATCCCAGGTTCTCTGGAAGAGGAGACAATGCTGTTAATTGTTGAGTTCTTTCAGTGGCCCCACCTATTTATAATTTTTAGACGTATATGTGAGGCTGTGTTTATGTACATCATATTCAGACCATAAGAGGGATTTAGATTCTCTAGAATCTGACACCCTCTTCTGGAGTGTCTGAAGACGGCTACAGTGTACTTATATCTAATGAATACATAAATAAATAAATAAATAAATAAATAAATAAATAAATAAATAAACAATTTTTAAAAAGTATAAGAAATAAAGAAAGACCAGGCAGGCCTGCCATCCTTATCTCTGTCTCTCTGTCTGTCTGTCTGTCTGTCTGTCTGATCCACTGGACCTGGAGATGGGCCACCATAAGGTGCTGGTAGTTTATCCCAGGTTCTCTGAAAGAGGAGACAATGCTGTTAATTGTTGAGCCCTCTCAGTGGCCCCACACATCTTTAAATTTTTAGAAGTATATGTGAGGCTTTGTTTATGTACATCATATACAGACCATAAGAGGGATTTAGATTCTCCAGAATCTGACACCCTCTTCTGGAGTGTCTGAAGACAGCTACAGTGTACTTATATCTAATAAATACATAATTAAATATATAAATAAACATTTTTTTAAAAAGGATAAGAAAGAAAGAAAGACCAGGCAGGCCTGCCATCCTTATCACTGTCTGTATGTCTGTCTGTCTGATCCTCTGGAACTGGAGATGAACCACCATATAGTTGCTGGTAGTTGATCCCAGGTACTCTGGAAGAGGAGACAATGCTGTTAATTGTTGAGCTTTTAGAGTGGCCCCACCCTTCTTTAAATTTTTAGAAGTATATGTGAGGCTGTGTTTATGTACATCATATGCAGTCCATAAGAGGGATTTAGATTCTCCAGAATATGACACCCTCTTCTGAAGTGTCTGAAGACAGCTACAGTGTACTTATATCTAATAAATATATATATATAAATAAATAAACATTTTTAAAATGTATAAGAAGAAAGAAAAACCAGGCAGGCCTGCAATCCTTGTCTGTCTGTCTGTATGTCTGTCTGTCTGATCGCCTGGAACTGGAGATGGGCCACAATATAGTTGCTGGTAGTTGATCCCAGGTCCTCTGGAAGAGGAGACAATGCTGTTAATTGTTGAGCTCTTTCAGTGGCCCCAACCATCTTTAAATTTTTAGAAGTATATGTGAGGCTGTGTTTATGTACATCATATGCAGACCATAAGAGGGATATAGATTCTCCAGAATCTGACACCCTCTTCTGGAGAGTCTGAAGACAGCTACAGTGTACTTATATCTAATAAATAAATAAATAAATAAATAAATAAATAAATAAATAAATAAATGAATAAATAAATAAATAAATAAACAATTTTAAAAAGGATAAGAAAGAAAGAAAAATCAGGCAGGCCTGCCATCCTTATCTCTGTCTGTCTGTCTGTCTGTCTGATCCCCTGCAACTTGAGATGGGCCACCACATAGTTGCTGGTAGCTGATCCCACGTTCTCTGGAAGAGGAGACAATGGTGTTAATTGTTGAGCCCTTTCAGTGGGCCCACCCATCTTTAAATATTTAGAAGTATATGTGAGGCTGTGTTTATGTACATCATATGCAGACCATAAGAGCGATTTAGATTCTCCAGAAGATAACACCCTCTTCTAGAGTGTCTGAAGACAGCTACAGTGTACTTATATCTAATAAATACATAAATAAATAAATAAATAAATAAATAAATAAATAAATAAATAAATAAACAATTTTTAAAAAGTATAAGAAATAAAGAAAGACCAGGCAGGCCTGCCATCCTTATCTCTGTCTCTCTGTCTGTCTGTCTGTCTGTCTGATCCACTGGACCTGGAGATGGGCCACCATAAGGTGCTGGTAGTTGATCCCATGTTCTCTGAAAGAGGAGACTATGCTGTTAATTGTTGAGCCCTCTCAGTGGCCCCACACATCTTTAAATTTTTAGAAGTATATGTGAGGCTCTGTTTATGTACATCATATGCAGACCATAAGAGGGATTTAGATTCTCCAGAATCTGACACCCTCTTCTGGAGTTTCTGAAGACAGCTACAGTGTACTTATATCTAATAAATACATAAATAAATAAATAAATAAACATTTTTTTAAAAAGGATAAGAAAGAAAGAAAGAAAGACCAGGCAGGCCTGCCATCCTTATCACTGTCTGTATGTCTGTCTGTCTGATCCCCTGGAACTGGAGATGGGACACCATATAGTTGCTGGTAGTTGATCCCAGGTACTCTGGAAGAGGAGACAATGCTGTTAATTGTTGAGCTTTTAGAGTGGCCCCACCTTTCTTTAATTTTTAGAAGTGTATGTGAGGCTGTGTTTATGTACATCATATGCAGACCATAAGAGGGATTTAGATTCTCCAGAATGTGACACCCTCTTCTGGAGTGTCTGAACAGCTACAGTGTACTTATATCTAATAATAAATAAATAAATAAATAAATAAACAAACATTTTTTTAAAAAAGGATAAGAAAGAAAGATAGTCCAGGCAGGCCTGCCATCCTTATCACTGTCTGTCTGTCTGTCTGTCTGATCCCCTGGAACTGGAGATGGGCCACCTTTTAGGTGCTGGTAGTTGATCCCAGGTACTCTGGAAGAGGAGACAATGCTGTTAATTGTTGAGCTTTTAGAGTGGCCCCACCCTTCTTTAAATTTTTAGAAGTATATGTGAGGCTGTGTTTATGTACATCATATGCAGTCCATAAGAGGGATTTAGATTCTCCAGAATATGACACCCTCTTCTGAAGTGTCTGAAGACAGCTACAGTGTACTTATATCTAATAAATATATATATAAATAAATAAACATTTTTAAAATGTATAAGAAGAAAGAAAAACCTGGCAGGCCTGCAATCCTTGTCTGTCTGTCTGTATGTATGTCTGTCTGATCCCCTGGAACTGGAGATGGGCCACAATATAGGTGCTGGTAGTTGATCCCAGGTCCTCTGGAAGAGGAGACAATGCTGTTAATTGTTGAGCCCTTTCAGTGGCCCCAACCATCTTTAAATTTTTAGAAGTATATGTGAGGCTGTGTTTATGTACATCATATGCAGACCATAAGAGGGATATAGATTATCCAGAATCTGACACCATCTTCTGGAGAGTCTGAAGACAGCTACAGTGTACTTATATCTAATAAATAAATAAATAAATAAATAAATAAATAAATAAATTAATTAATTAATTAATTAATAAATAAATAAACAATTTTAAAAAGGATAAGAAAGAAAGAAAAATCAGGCAGGCCTGCCATCCCTATCTCTGTCTGTCTGTCTGTCTGTCTGATCCCCTGCAACTTGAGATGGGCCACCACATGGTTGCTGGTAGTTGATCCAATGTTCTCTGGAAGAGGATACAATGGTGTTAATTTTTGAGCCTTTTCAGTGGGCCCACCCATCTTTAAATTTTTAGAAGTATATGTGAGGCTGTGTTTATGTACATCATATGCAGACCATAAGAGGGATTTAGATTCTCCAGAATCTGACACCCTCTTCTGGAGTGTCTGAACAGCTACAGTGTACTTATATCTAATAATAAATAAATAAATAAATAAATAAATAAATAAATAAATAAATAAATAAACAATTTTTAAAAAGTATAAGAAATAAAGAAAGACCAGGCAGGCCTGCCATCCTTATCTCTGTCTCTCTGTCTGTCTGTCTGTCTGTCTATTCCACTGGAACTGGAGATGGGCCACCATAAGGTGCTGGTAGTTTATCCCAGGTTCTCTGAAAGAGGAGACAATGCTGTTAATTGTTGAGCCCTCTCAGTGGCCCCACACATCTTTAAATTTTTAGAAGTATATGTGAGGCTTTGTTTATGTACATCATATACAGACCATAAGAGGGATTTAGATTCTCCAGAATCTGACACCCTCTTCTGGAGTGTCTGAAGACAGCTACAGTGTACTTATATCTAATAAATACATAATTAAATATATAAATAAACATTTTTTTAAAAAGGATAAGAAAGAAAGAAAGACCAGGAAGGCCTGCCATCCTTATCACTGTCTGTATGTCTGTCTGTCTGATCCTCTGGAACTGGAGATGAACCACCATATAGTTGCTGGTAGTTGATCCCAGGTACTCTGGAAGAGGAGACAATGCTGTTAATTGTTGAGCATTTAGAGTGGCCCCACCCTTCTTTAAATTTTTAGAAGTATATGTGAGGCTGTGTTTATGTACATCATATGCAGTCCATAAGAGGGATTTAGATTCTCCAGAATATGACACCCTCTTCTGAAGTGTCTGTAGACAGCTACAGTGTACTTATATCTAATAAATATATATATATAAATAAATAAACATTTTTAAAATGTATAAGAAGAAAGAAAAACCAGGCAGGCCTGCAATCCTTGTCTATCTGTCTGTATGTCTGTCTGTCTGATCGCCTGGAACTGGAGATGGGCCACAATATTGTTGCTGGTAGTTGATCCCAGGTCCTCTGGAAGAGGAGACAATGCTGTTAATTGTTGAGCTCTTTCAGTGGCCCCAACCATCTTTAAATTTTTAGAAGTATATGTGAGGCTGTGTTTATGTACATCATATGCAGACCATAAGAGGGATATAGATTCTCCAGAATCTGACACCCTCTTCTGGAGAGTCTGAAGACAGCTACAGTGTACTTATAGCTAATAAATAAATAAATAAATAAATAAATAAATAAATAAATAAATAAATAAATGAATAAATAAATAAATAAATAAACAATTTTAAAAAGGATAAGAAAGTAAGAAAAATCAGGCAGGCCTGCCATCCTTATCTCTGTCTGTCTGTCTGTCTGTCTGATCCCCTGCAACTTGAGATGGGCCACCACATAGTTGCTGGTAGCTGATCCCACGTTCTCTGGAAGAGGAGACAATGGTGTTAATTGTTGAGCCCTTTCAGTGGGCCCACCCATCTTTAAATATTTAGAAGTATATGTGAGGCTGTGTTTATGTACATCATATGCAGACCATAAGAGCGATTTAGATTCTCCAGAAGATGACACCCTCTTCTAGAGTGTCTGAAGACAGCTACAGTGTACTTATATCTAATAAATACATACATAAATAAATAAATAAATAAATAAATAAATAAATAAACATTTTTTTAAAAGTATAAGAAAGAAAGAAAGACCAGGCAGGCCTCCATCCTTACCTCTGTCAGTCTGTCTTTCTGTCTGATCCCCTGGAACTGGAGATGGGCCACCTTTTAGGTGCTGGTAGTTGATCCCAGGTTCTCTGGAAGAAGAGACAATGCTGTTAATTGTTGAGCCCTTTCAGTGGCTCCAACTATCCTAAATTTTTAGAAGTATATGTTAGGCTGTGTTTACGTACATCATATGCAGACCATAAGAGGGATTTAGATTCTCCAGAATCTGACACCCACTTCTGGAGTGTCTGAAGACAACTACAGTGTACTTATATCTAATAAATACATAAGTAAATAAATAAATAAATAAATAAATAAATAAATAAATAAACATTATTTTAAAAGGATAAGAAAGACAGAAAAACCAGGCAGGTCTGCCCTCCTTATCTCTGTCTGTCTGTCTGTCTGTCTGATCCCCTGGAACTGGTGATGGGCCACCTTTTAGGTGCTGGTAGTTGATCCCAGGTTCTCTGGAAGAGGAGACAATGCTGTTAATTGTTGAGTCCTTTCAGTGGCCCTACCTATTTTTAAATATTTAGAGGTATATGTGAGGCTGTGTTTATGTACATCATATTCAGATCATAAGAGGGATTTAGATTCTCTAGTATCTGACACCCTCTTCTGGAGTGTCTGAAGACGGCTACAATGTACTTATATCTAATAAATACATAAATAAATAAATAAATAAATAAATAAATAAATAAACATTTTTTAAAAAGTATAAGAAATAAAGAAAGACCAGGCAGGCCTGCCATCCATATCTCTGTCTCTCTGTCTGTCTGTCTGTCTGATCCTCTGGAACTGGAGATGGGCCACCATAAGGTGCTGGTAGTTTATCCCAGGTTCTCTGAAAGAGGAGACAATGCTGTTAATTGTTGAGCCCTCTCAGTGGCCCCACACATCTTTAAATTTTTAGAAGTATATGTGAGGCTTTGTTTATGTACATCATATACAGACCATAAGAGGGATTTAGATTCTCCAGAATCTGACACCCTCTTCTGGAGTGTCTGAAGACAGCTACAGTGTACTTATATCTAATAAATACATAATTAAATATATAAATAAACATTTTTTTTAAAAAGGATAAGAAAGAAAGAAAGACCAGGCAGGCCTGCCATCCTTATCACTGTCTGTATGTCTGTCTGTCTGATCCTCTGGAACTGGAGATGAACCACCATATAGTTGCTGGTAGTTGATCCCAGGTACTCTGGAAGAGGAGACAATGCTGTTAATTGTTGAGCTTTTAGAGTGGCCCCACCCTTCTTTAAATTTTTAGAAGTATATGTGAGGCTGTGTTTATGTACATCATATTCAGATCATAAGAGGGATTTAGATTCTCTAGTATCTGACACCCTCTTCTGAAGTGTCTGAAGACAGCTACAGTGTACTTATATCTAATAAATATATATATAAATAAATAAACATTTTTAAAATGTATAAGAAGAAAGAAAAACCAGGCAGGCCTGCAATCCTTGTCTGTCTGTCTGTATGTCTGTCTGTCTGATCGCCTGGAAGTGGAGATGGGCCACAATATAGTTGCTGGTAGTTGATCCCAGGTCCTCTGGAAGAGGAGACAAAGCTGTTAATTGTTGAGCCCTTTCAGTGGCCCCAACCATCTTTAAATTTTTAGAAGTATATGTGAGGCTGTGTTTATGTACATCATATGCAGACCATAAGAGGGATATAGATTCTCCAGAATCTGACACCCTCTTCTGGAGAGTCTGAAGACAGCTACAGTGTACTTATATCTAATAAATACATAAATAAATAAATAAATAAATTAATTAATTAATTAATTAATGAATAAATAAATAAATAAACATTTTTTTAAAAGTATAAGAAAGAAAGAAAGACCAGGCAGGCCTCCATCCTTACCTCTGTCAGTCTGTCTGTCTGTCTGATCCCCTGGAACTGGAGATGGGCCACCTTTTAGGTGCTGGTAGTTGATCCCAGGTTCTCTGGAAGAAGAGACAATGCTGTTAATTGTTGAGCCCTTTCAGTGGCTCCACCTATCTTTAAATTTTTAGAAGTATATGTTAGGCTGTGTTTATGTACATCATATGCAGACCATAAGAGGGATTTAGATTCTCCAGAATCTGACACCCACTTCTGGAGTGTCTGAAGACAACTACAGTGTACTTATATCTAATAAATACATAAATAAATAAATAAATAAATAAATAAATAAATAAACATTATTTTAAAAGTATAAGAAAGAAAGAAAAACCAGGCAGGTCTGCCCTCCTTATCTCTGTCTGTCTGTCTGTCTGTCTGATCCCCTGGAACTGGTGATGGGCCACCTTTTAGGTGCTGGTAGTTGATCCCAGGTTCTCTGGAAGAGGAGACAATGCTGTTAATTGTTGAGTCCTTTCAGTGGCCCCACCTATTTTTAAATATTTAGAGGTATATGTGAGGCTGTGTTTATGTACATCATATTCAGACCATAAGAGGGATTTAGATTCTCTAGAATCTGACACCCTCTTCTGGAGTGTCTGAAGACAACTACAGTGTACTTATATCTAATAAATACATACATAAATAAATAAATAAATAAATAAATAAATAAATAAACATTTTTAAAAAAGTATAAGAAATAAAGAAAGACCAGGCAGGCCTGCCATCCATATCTCTGTCTCTCTGTCTGTCTGTCTGTCTGATCCTCTGGAACTGGAGATGGGCCACCATAAGGTGCTGGTAGTTTATCCCAGGTTCTCTGAAAGAGGAGACAATGCTGTTAATTGTTGAGCTTTTAGAGTGGCCCCAACCTTCTTTAAATTTTTAGAAGTATATGTGAGGCTGTGTTTATGTACATCATATGCAGACCATAAGAGGGATTTAGATTCTCCAGAATCTGACACCCTCTTCTGGGGTGTCTGAAAGCAGCTACAGTGTACATATATCTAATAAATACATAAATAAATATATAAACATTTTTTAAAAAAGAATAAGAGAGAAAGACAGACCAGGCAGGCCTGCCATCCTTATCACTGTCTGTATGTCTGTCTGTCTGATACCCTGGAACTGGAGAAGGGCCACCATATAGTTGCTGGTAGTTGATCCCAGGTACTCTGGAAGAGGAGACAATGCTGTTAATTGTTGAGCTTTTAGAGTGGCCCCACCCTTCTTTAAATTTTTAGAAATATATGTGAGGCTGTATTTATGTACATCATATGCAGACCATAAGAGGGATTTAGATTCTCCAGAATATGACACCCTCTTCTGAAGTGTCTGACGACAGCTACAGTGTACTTATATCTAATAAATATATATATATAAATAAATAAACATTTTTAAAATGTATAAGAAAGAAAGATAAACCAGGCAGGCCTGCAATCCTTGTCTGTCTGTGTGTATATATGTCTGTCTGATCGCCTGGAACTGGAGATGGGCCACAATATAGTTGCTGGTAGTTGATCCCTGGTCCTCTGGAAGAGAAGACAATGCTGTTAATTGTTGAGCCCTTTCAGTGGCCCCAACCATCTTTAAATTTTTAGAAGTATATGTGAGGCTGTGTTTATGTACATCATATGCAGACCATAAGAGGGATATAGATTCTCCAGAATCTGACACCCTTTTCTGGAGAGTCTGAAGACAGCTACAGTGTACTTATATCTAATAAATAAATAAATAAATAAATAAATAAATAAATAAATAAATAAATAAACATTTTTTAAAAGTATAAAAAAGAAAGAAAGACCAGGCAGGCCTCCATCCTTATCTCTGTCTGTCTGTCTCTCTGTCTGATACCCTGGAACTGGAGATGGGCCACCATATAGTTGCTGGTAGTTTATCCAAGGTTCTCTGGAAGAGGAGACAATGCTGTTAATTGTTGAGCCCTTTCAGTGGCCCCACCCATCTTTAAATTTTTAGAAGTATATGCAAGGCTGTGTTTATGTACCGAATATGCAGACCATAAGAGGGATTTAGATTCTCCAGAATCTGACACCCTCTTTTGGAGTGTCTGAAGACAGCTACAGTGTACTTATATCTAATAAATTCATAAATAAACAAATAAACATTTTTAAAAAAGGATAATAAAGAAAGAGAGACCAGGCAGGCCTGCCATCCTTGTCTGTCTTTCTGTCTGTCTGATCCCCTGGAACTGGAGATGGGCCACCATATAATTGCTGGTAGTTGATCCCAGGTTCTCTGTAAGAGGAGTCAGTGCTGTTAATTGTTGAGCCCTTTCAGTGGCCCCACCCATCTTTAAATTTTTAGAAGTATATGTGAGGCTGTGTTCATATACATCATATGCAGACCATAAGAGGGATATAGATTCTCCAGAATCTGACACCCTCTTCGGGAGTGTTTGAAGACAGCTACAGTGTACTTATATCTAATAAATACATACTTAAATTAATAAACATTTTTTTAAAAGGATAAGAAAGAAGGAAAGACAAGGTAGGCCTGCCATCCTTAACTCTATCTGTCTGTATGTCTGTCTGTCTGTCTGATCCCCTGGAACTGGAGATGGAACACCATATAGTTGCTGGTAGTTGATCCCAGGTTCTCTATAAGAGGAGACAATGCTGTTAATTGTTGATCCCTTTCATTGGACCCACACATCTTTAAATTTTTAGATGCAAATGTGAGGCTGTGTGTATGTACATCATATGCAGACCATAAGAGGGATATAGATTCTCCAGAATCTGACACCCTCTTCTGGAGTGTCTGAAGACAGCTACAGTGTAAGTATATCTAATAAATAAATCAATAAATAAATAAATAAATAAACAAACATTTTTTAAAAGGGATAAGAAAGAAAGAAAAACCAGGCAGGCCTGCCATCTTTGTCTGTCTTTCTCTCTGTCTGTCTGTCTTGCCTAGCCCCTTGAGTAGCCTAGCCTAGTCCCTTGCCTTGACTAGCCCAGCCCCTTGCCTAGCCTAGCCTAGCCCAGCCCTGCCTTGCCTAGCCCTGCCTATCCCTGTCTTTAACCAGGCTGGCCTCGAACTCAGAAACTGACTGCCTCTGCCTCCAGAGTGCTCTCATCAAGAGCTCAAGCCACCACTGACTGTTGGGTTTTCTAAGTCTTACATAGGTATGGTCTGTTTCTCAGCTGTGAAACCCTAATTAACACGTGTAGTCTGTCCTAGGTCAGCCATAGCTACAGACTGAGGCCTTTTCTAAAACAAAACAAAAGAAAACAAAAAATAGAAATAATAAAATAAATAAATTAAGCAACCACATGATATCTTTTATTTCTTTCAATGATACTCAGAGCTTGAAGCAGTTCACCCATGAGACCTCAGCTCCGGACATTGAGGCTCTTTCCCTAACAAGTATTATGGCTGAACCTGAGGGGTTCTACTGCTGATTTGTGTCCCCCACTTTAAAAAAATAGTTGTTTTCAAAGGCTGCAGGTTCTTAGCCCTGTTCCTTGTTACAGTTGAGTCACAGCCCTGAAAGTTCAGTGGTAGTTAAAGGCACTGAGAAGGGCTTCCTATAGACATCAAAGACCAAGTCTTTGTTTTTAAAAAGTTAATCTGGATTCCCCCACACCCTGGCATCCTTAGAATTCCTAGAAAGGAAGGCAGGGACCTGGGCAGAAGGGTGCAAGGCTACTGGTGTTTGTAAGTGGTAACAGAAAGCTTTCTCTTGTTGGTACCCTACCCCAAGTTACACTGTCACTTCTTTTTCCTAGTTGTTGTTTTGTCGGTTTGTATTCTCAACATAGACCCTTTTCCTTCCTAACCTTGGCTGTCCTGAACCTTACTGTCCTTGAACTCAGTGATTTGCCTGTCTTGCTGGGATGAAACTGTGAGCTACCATCCAGAAGGAAGCACCCTGCTGAGGTTAGATTGGGGTCTCTTCCATTTTCCTCTATGAACATGCATATGGCAGGCCTGATCTTTCTTTTTTCCTTTTCCTTTTCTTTTTAAAGATTTATTTATTTATTATATTTAAGTATGCTGTAGCTATCTTCAGACAGTCCAGAAGAGGGTGTCAGATTCTGAAGAATCTAAATCATTCTTATTGTCTGCATATGATGTATATAAACACAGCCTCACATATACTCAAAAAAAAAAAAAAGAAAAAGAAAGATGTGGCTACAGAGAGGGCTCAACAATTAAGAGCATTGTCTCCTCTTCCAAAGAACCTGGGCTCAATTACCAGTATTATATATGGTGGCCCATCTCCAGTTCCAGGGGATCTAATACTCTGTTCTGGAGTCTGTGGGCACAGCATACACATGCAAAACATTCTTACACAATCATTGAGAGAGGAGAGTGAGGGGTTGAGAGAGAGGGGAGGTAATCATACCTCCTGACGAGTTTGAAGACCTGAGCTTCATCACTCACACAAATAAATAAATGCAAAATATTTTTTTATAAATAAACTCTGCCATTGCCCTTTAAAAATTCCTAGAAAACAAGTTTTATAAGCAACAGTTATATTTACTATATCTAAAGGACAGTCATGAGCATATTCAATAAATAGAAAAAGGCCTGTTAGTCTTAGAAATGGAAAAGACAAACCAAGGAAGGTTTGCAATTACATAATGAGGCAGCTCAGCCCAGTTCTAAGGTTGGAAATAAGACTCGAGAATAGGATACACCTGAAGACAGCCAGCCATTGTTTTTTGTTTTGGAGGCTGAAAGGATACACCTGAAGACAGCCAATGCTGTGTGATGGTGATCTGGTATTTTTTTTTTTAATTTTTAAAAACTTTAACACTTTTTATAAAACTTTTATAAAAACTTTTTATTATAAACTTTCCTTTCTTTCTTTCCTCACCCTAGCCCCTACCCTAGCCCTGTCTTTCACCAGGGTGGCCTCAAACTCAGAAACTGACTGCCTCTGCCTACAGAGTGCTCTCATTAAGAGCTTGAGCCACCACTGAATGTAGGGTTTTCTAAGCCTTACCTTGCTCTTGGTGTCTGTTCTCAGCTGTGAAACCCTAATTAACACAAGTAGGCAGTCCTGGGTCAGCCAGAGCTACAGACTGAGGACTTCTCTAAAAACAAATAAAATAAAACAAAACAACAAATAGAAATAATAAAATACATAAATTAAGCAACCACAGCATAGCTTTTCTCTATCTAGGTGGTACTCAGAAATTCCAGAAGTTGGCCTGTGACACCTCAGCTCAGTATATGTGAGGCTGTGTTTATGTACATCATATGCAGACCATAAGAGGGATTTACATTCTCCAGAATCTGACACCCTCCTCTGGAGTGTCTAAAGAAAGCTACAGTGTACTTATATCTAAGAAATACATGAATAAATAAATAAATAAATAAATAAATAAATATTTTTAAAAAAGGATAAGAAAGAAAGTAAGACCAGGCAGGCCTGCCATCCTTATCTCTGTCTGCCTGTCTGTCTGATCCCCTGGAACTGGAGATGGGCCACCTTGTAGGTGCTGGTAGTTGATCCCACGTTCTCTGGAAGAGGAGACAATGCTGTTAATTGTTGAGCCCTTTCAGTGGCCCCACCTATTTTTAATTTTTAGAAGTATATGTGAGGCTGTGTTTATGTACATCATATTCAAATCATAAGAGGGATTTAGATTCTCCAGAATCTGACACCCTCTTCTGGAGTGTCTGAAGACGGCTACAGTGTACTTATATCTAATAAATAAATAAATAAATAAATAAATAAATAAATAAACATTTTTTAAAAAGTATAAGAAATAAAGAAAGACCAGGCAGGCCTTCCATCCTTATCTCTGTCTCTCTGTCTGTCTGTCTGTCTGATCCACTGGAACTGGAGATGGGCCACCATAAGGTGCTGGTAGTTTATCCCAGGTTCTCTGGTAGAGGAGACAATGCTGTTAATTGTTGAGCCCTCTCACTGTCCCCACACATCTTTAAATTTTTAGAAGTATATGTGAGGCCTTGTTTATGTACATCATATGAAGACCATAAGAGGGATTTAGATTCTCCACAATCTGACACCCTCTTCTGGAGTGTCTGAAGACAGCTACAGTGTACTTATATCTAATAAATACATAAATAAATAAATAAATAAATAAATAAATAAATAAACAAACATTTTTTTAAAAAGGATAAGAAAGAAAGAAAGACCAGGCAGGCCTGCCATCCTTATCACTGTCTGTATGTCTGTCTGTCTGATCCCCTGGAACTGGAGATGGGCCACCATATAGTTGCTGGTAGTTGATCCCAGGTACTCTGGAAGAGGAGACAATGCTGTTAATTGTTGAGCTTTTAGAGTGGCCCCACCCTTCTTTAAATTTTTAGAAGTATATGTGAGGCTGTGTTTATGTACATCATATGCAGACCATAAGAGGGATATAGATTCTCCAGAATCTGACACCCTCTTCTGGAGTGTCTGAAGACAGCTACAGTGTACGTATATCTAATAAATAAATAAATAAATAAATAAATAAATAAACAAACATTTTTTAAAAGGGATAAGAAAGAAAGAAAAACCAGGCAGGCCTGCCATCCTTGTCTGTCCTTCTCTCTGTCTGTCTGTCTTGCCTATCCCCTTGAGTAGCCTGAGCCTAGTCCCTTGCCTTGACTAGCCCAGCCCCTTGCCTAGCCTAGCCTAGCCCAGCCCTGCCTTGCCTAGCCCTGCCTATCCCTGTCTTTAACCAGGCTGGCCTCGAACTCAGAAACTGACTGCCTCTGCCTCCATAGTGCTCTCATTAAGAGCTCGAGCCACCACTGACTGTTGGGTTTTCTAAGTCTTACATAGGTATGGTCTGTTTCTCAGCTGTGAAACCCTAATTAACACATGTAGTCTGTCCTAGGTCAGCCATAGCTACAGACTGAGGCCTTTTCTAAAACAAAACAAAAGAAAACAAAAAATAGAAATAATAAAATAAATAAATTAAGCAACCACATGATATCTTTTATTTCTTTCAATGATACTCAGAGCTTGAAGCAGTTCACCCATGAGACCTCAGCTCCGGACATTGAGGCTCTTTCCCTAACAAGTATTATGGCTGAACCTGAGGGGTTCTACTGCTGATTTGTGTCCCCCACTTTAAAAAAATAGTTGTTTTCAAAGGCTGCAGGTTCTTAGCCCTGTTCCTTGTTACAGTTGAGTCACAGCCCTGAAAGTTCAGTGGTAGTTAAAGGCACTGAGAAGGGCTTCCTATAGACATCAAAGACCAAGTCTTTGTTTTTAAAAATTTAATCTGGATTCCCCCACCCCCTGGCATCCTTAAAATTCCTAGAAAGGAAGGCAGGGACCTGGGCAGAAGTGTGCAAGGCTACTGGTGTTTGTAAGTGGTAACAGAAAGCTTTCTCTTGTTGGTACCCTACCCCAAGTTACACTGTCACTTCTTTTTCCTAGTTGTTGTTTTGTCGGTTTGTATTCTCAACATAGACCCTTTTCCTTCCTAACCTTGGCTGTCCTGAACCTTACTGTCCTTGAACTCAATGATTTGCCTGTCTTGCTGGGATGAAACTGTGAGCTACCATCCAGAAGGAAGCACCCTGCTGAGGTTAGATTGGGGTCTCTCCCATTTTCCACTATGAACATGCATATGGCAGGCCTGTTCTTTCTTTTTTACTTTTCCTTTTCTTTTTAAAGATTTATTTATTTATTATATTTAAGTATGCTGTAGCTATCTTCAGACAGTCCAGAAGAGGGTGTCAGAATCTGAAGAATCTAAATCATTCTTATTGTCTGCATATGATGTATATAAACACAGCCTCACATATACTCAAAAAAAAAAAAAAAAAAAAAAGAAAGATGTGGCTACAGAGAGGGCTCAACAATTAAGAGCATTGTCTCCTCTTCCAGAGAACCTGGGCTCAATTACCAGTATTATATATGGTGGCCCATCTCCAGTTCCAGGGGATCTAATACTCTGTTCTGGAGTCTGTGGGCACAGCATACACATGCAAAACATTCTTACACAATCATTGAGAGAGGAGAGAGAGGGGTTGAGAGAGAGGGGAGGTAATCATACCTCCTGACGAGTTTGAAGACCTGAGCTTCATCACTCACACAAATAAATAAATGCAAAATATTTTTTTATAAATAAACTCTGCCATTGCCCTTTAAAAATTCCTAGAAAACAAGTTTTATAAGCAACAGTTATATTTACTATATCTAAAGGACAGTCATGAGCATATTCAATAAATAGAAAAAGGCCTGTTAGTCTTTGAAACGGAAAAGACAAACCAAGGAAGGTTTGCAATTACATAATGAGGCAGCTCAGCCCAGCTCTAAGGTTGGAAATAAGAATCGAGAATAGGATACACCTGAAGACAGCCAGCCATTGTTTTTTGTTTGGAGGCTGAAAGGATACACCTGAAGACAGCCAATGCTGTGTGATGGTGATCTGGTATTATTTTTTTTTTAATTTTTAAAAACTTTAACACTTTTTATAAAACTATTATAAAAACTTTTTATTATAAACTTTTCTTTCTTTCTTTCTTACTTTCCTCACCCTAGCCCCTACCCTAGCCCTGTCTTTCACCAGGGTGGCCTCAAACTCAGAAACTGACTGCCTCTGCCTACAGAGTGCTCTCATTAAGAGCTTGAGCCACCACTGAATGTAGGGTTTTCTAAGCCTTACCTTGCTCTTGGTGTCTGTTCCCAGCTGTGAAACCCTAATTAACACAAGTAGGCAGTCCTGGGTCAGCCAGAGCTACAGACTGAGGACTTCTCTAAAAACAAATAAAACAAAACAAAACAACAAATAGAAATAATAAAATACATAAATTAAGCAACCACAGCATAGCTTTTCTCTATCTTGGTGGTACTCAGAAATTCCAGCAATTGGCCTGTGACACCTCAGCTCAGTATATGTGAGGCTGTGTTTATGAACATCATATGCAGACCATAAGAGGGATTTACATTCTCCAGAATCTGACACCCTCCTCTGGAGTGTCTAAAGAAAGCTACAGTGTACTTATATCTAAGAAATACATAAATAAATAAATAAATAAATAAATAAATAAATAAATATTTTTTAAAAAGGATAAGAAAGAAAGAAAGACCAGGCAGGCCTGCCATCCTTATCTCTGTCTCTCTGTCTGTCTGTCTGTCTGATCCACTGGAACTGGAGTTGGGCCACCATAAGGTGCTGGTAGTTTATCCCAGGTTCTCTGAAAGAGGAGACAATGCTGTTAATTGTTGAGCCCTCTCAGTGGCCCCACACATCTTTAAATTTTTAGAAGTATATGTGAGGCTTTGTTTATGTACATCATATGCAGACCATAAGAGGGATTTAGATTCTCCAGAATCTGACACCCTCTTCTGGAGTGTCTGAAGACAGCTACAGTGTACTTATATCTAATAAATACATAAATAAATATATAAATAAACATTTTTTTAAAAAGGATAAGAAAGAAAGAAAGACCAGGCAGGCCTGCCATCCTTAGCACTGTCTGTATGTCTGTCTGTCTGATCCCCTGGAACTGGAGAAGGGCCACCATATAGTTGCTGGTAGTTGATCCCAGGTACTCTGGAAGGGGAGACAATGCTGTTAATTGTTGAGCTTTTAGAGTGGCCCCACCCTTCTTTAAATTTTTAGAAGTATATGTGAGGCTGTGTTTATGTACATCATATGCAGACCATAGGAGGGATTTAGATTCTCCAGAATCTGACACGCTCTTCTGTAGTGTCGAAAAGCTACAGTGTACTTATATCTACTAAATACATAAATAAATAAATAAATAAATAAATAAACATTTTTTAAAAAGGATAAGAAAGAAAGACCAGGCAGGCCTGCCATCCATATCTCTGCCTGTCTGTCTGTCTGTCTATCAGATCCCCGGGAACTGGAGATGGGCCACCATATAGTTGCTGGTAGTTGATCCAAGGTTCTCTGGAAGAGGAGACAATGCTCTTAATTGTTGAGCCCTTTCAGTGGCCGCACACTTCTTTAAATATTTAGAAGTATATGTGAGGCTGTGTTTATGTACATCATATTCAAATTATAAGAGGATTTAGATTCTCCAGAATCTGACACCCTCTACTGGAGTGTCTGAAGACAGCTACAGTGTACTTATATGTAATAAATAAATAAATAAATAAATAAATAAATAAACATTTTTTAAAAAGGATAAGAAAGAAAGTAAGACCAGGCAGGCCTGCCATCCTTATATCTGTCTGTCTGTCTGTCTGATCCCCTGGAACTGGAGATGGGCCACCATATAGTTGCTGGTAGTTGATCCAAGGTTCTCTGGAAGAGGAGACAATGCTCTTAATTGTTGAGCCCTTTCAGTGGCCCCACACTTCTTTAAATATTTAGAAGTATATGTGAGCTGTGTTTATGTACATCATATTCAGATTATAAGAGGATTTAGATTCTCCAGAATCTGACACCCTCTACTGGAGTGTCTGAAGACAGCTACAGTGTACTTATATATAATAAATACATAAATAAATAAATAAATAAATAAATAAATAAATAAACATTTTTTAAAAAGGATAAGAAAGAAAGTAAGACCAGGCAGGCCTGCCATCCTTATCTCTGTCTGTCTGTCTGTCTGTCTGTCTGATCCCCTGGAACTGGAGATGGGCTACCATATAGTTGCTGGTAGTTGATCCCAGGTTCTCTGGAAGAGGAGACAATGCTCTTAATTGTTGAGCCGTATCAGTGGCCCTACCCATCTTTAAATTTTTAGAAGTGTATGTGAGGCTGTGTTTATGTACATCATATGCAGACCAGAAGAGGGATTTAGATTCATCAGAATCTGACACCCTCTTCTGGAGTGTCTGAAGACAGCTACAGTGTACTTATATCTAATAAATACATAAATAAATACAATTTTTTAAAAAAGTATAAGAAAGAAAGAAAGACCAGGCAGGCCTGCCATCCTTATCCTTGTCTGTCTGTCTGTCTGTCTGATCCCCTGGGAGTGGAGATGGGTCACCATATAGTTGCAGGTAGTTGATCCCAGGTTCTCTGTAAGAGGAGATAATGCTGTTAATTGCTGAGCCCTTTCAGTGCCCCCCCCCCACCTTTAAATTTTAAGAAGTAAAGGTGAGGCTGTGTTTATGTACATCATATGCAGACCATAAGAGGGATTTAGATTCTCCAGAATATGACACCTTCTTCTGGAGTGTCTGAAGACGGCTACAGTGTACTTATATCTAATAAACATATAAATAAATAAATAAACATTTTTTAAAAAGGATAAGAAAGAAAGATAGACCAGGCAGGCCTGCCATCCTTATCTCTGTCAGTCTGTCTGTCTGTCAGTCTGTCTGATCCCTTGGAACTGGAGATGGGCCACCATATAGTTGCTGTTAGTTGATCCCAGGGTCTCTGGAAGAGGAGACAATGCTGTTAATTGTTGAGCCCTTTCAGTGGCTCCAACTATCTTTAAATTTTTAGAAGTATATGTTAGGCTGTGTTTATGTACATCATATGCAGACCATAAGAGGGATTTATATTCTCCAGAATCTGACACCCTCTTCTGGAGTGTCTGAAGACAACTACAGTGTACTTATATCTAATAAATACATATATAAATAAATATAAATAAATAAATAAACATTATTTTAAAAGGATAAGACAGAAAGAAAGACCAGGCAGGCCTGCCATCCTAATCTCTGTCTGTCTGTCTGTCTGTCTGATCCCCTGGAACTGGAGATGGGCCACCTTGTAGTTGCTGGTAGTTGATCCCAGGTTCTCTGGAAGAGGAGACAATGCTGTTAATTGTTGAGACCTTTCAGTGGCCCCACCCATTTTTAATTTTTAGAAGTATATGTGAGGCTGTGTTTATGTACATCATATGCAGACCATAAGAGGGATTTAGATTCTCCAGAATCTGAGACCCTCTTCTGGAGTGTCTGAAGACAGCTACAGTGTACTTATATCTAATAAATACATAAATAAATATATAAATAAACATTTTTTTAAAAAGGATAAGAAAGAAAGAAAGACCAGGCAGGCCTGCCATCCTTTTCACTGTCTGTATGTCTGTCTGTCTGATCCCCTGGAACTGGAGATGGGCCACCATATAGTTGCTGGTAGTTGATCCCAGGTACTCTGGAAGAGGAGACAATGCTGTTAATTGTTGAGCTTTTAGAGTGGCCCCACCCTTCTTTAAATTTTTAGAAGTATATGTGAGGCTGTGTTTATGTACATCATATGCAGACCATAAGAGGGATTTAGATTCTCCAGAATCTGACACCCTCCTCTGGAGTGTCTAAAGAAAGCTACAGTGTACTTATATCTAAGAAATACATATATAAATAAATAAACATTTTTAAAATGTATAAGAAAGAAAGAAAAACCAGGCAGGCCTGCAATCCTTGTCTGTCTGTCTGTCTGTATGTCTGTCTGATCGCCTGGAACTGGAGATGGGCCACAATATAGTTGCTGGTAGTTGATCCCAGGTCCTCAGGAAGAGGAGACAATGCTGTTAATTGTTGAGCCCTTTCAGTGGCCCCACCCATCTTTAAATTTTTAGAAGTATATGTGAGGCTGTGTTTATGTACATCATATGCAGACCATAAGAGGGATTTAGATTCTCCAGAAGATGACACACTCTTCTAGAGTGTCTGAAGACAGCTACAGTGTACTTATATCAAATAAATTCATAAATAAACAAATAAACATTTTTTAAAAAGGATAATAAAGAAAGAGAGACCAGGCAGGCCTGCCATCCTTGTTTGTCTGTCTGTCTGTCTGTCTGATCCCCTGGAACTGGAGATGGGCCACCATATAATTGCTGGTAGTTGATCCCAGGTTCTCTGGAAGAGGAGTCAGTGCTGTTAATTGTTGAGCCCTTTCAGTGGCCCCACCCATCTTTAAATTTTTAGAAGTATATGTGAGGCTGTGTTCATGTACATCATATGCAGACCATAAGAGGGATATAGATTCTCCAGAATCTGACACCCTCTTCGGGAGTGTTTGAAGACAGCTACAGTGTACTTACATCTAATAAATACATACTTAAATTAATAAACATTTTTTTAAAAAGGATAAGAAAGAATGAAAGACCAGGTAGGCCTGCCATTCTTAACTCTATCTGTCTGTATGTCTGTCTGTCTGATCCACTGGAACTGGAGATGGGCCACCATATAGTTGCTCATTGTTGATCCCATGTTCTCTATAAGAGGAGACAATGCTGTTAATTGTTGATCCCTTTCATTGGCCCCACACATCTTTAAATTTTTAGAAGTAAATGTGAGGTGGTGTTTATGTACATCATATGCAGACCATAAGAGGGATATAGATTCTCCAGAATCTGACACCCTCTTCTGGAGTGACTGAAGACAGCTACATTGTACTTATATCTAATAAAAACATAAATAAATAAATAAACATTTTTTAAAAAGAATAAGAAAGAAAGAAAGACCAGGCAGGCCTGCCACCTTGTCTGTCTCTCTGTCTGTGTGTCTATCTGTCAGATACCCTGAAACTGGAGATGGGCCACCATATAGTTGCTGGTAGTTGATCCCAGGTTCTCTGGAAGAGGAGACAATGCTGTTAATTGTTGAGCCCTTTCAGTGGCCCCACCCATCTTTAAATTTTTAGAAGTATATGTCAGGCTGTGTTCATGTACATCATATGCAGACCATATGAGGGATATTGATTCTCCAGAATCTGACACCCTCTTCTGGAGAGTCTGAAGACAGCTACAGTGTACTTACATCTAATAAATACATAAATAAATAAATAAATAAATGAATAAATGAATAAATAAATAAATAAATTAATAAACATTTTTTAAAAAGGATAAGAAAGAAAGAAAAATCAGGCAGGCCTGCCATCCTTATCTCTCTCTGTCTGTCTGTCTGTCTTATCCCCTGGAACTTGAGATGGGCCACCATATAGTTGCTGGTAGTTGATCCCACGTTCTCTGGAAGAAGAGACAATGCTGTTAATTGTTGAGCCCTTTCAGTGGGCCCACCGATCTTTAAATTTTTAGAAATATATGTGAGGCTGTGTTTATGTACATCATATGCAGACCATAAGAGGGATTTAGATTCTCCAGAAGATGACACCCTCTTTTAGAGTGTCTGAAGACAGCTACCTTGTACTTAAAACTAATAAATACATACTTAAATTAATAAACATTTCTTAAAAGTATAAGAAAGAAAGAAAGACCAGGCAGGCCTCCATCCTTATCTCTGTCAGTCTGTCTGTCTGTCTGTCTGATCCCTTGGAACTGGAGATGAGCCACCATAAGGTGCTGGTAGTTTATCCCAGGTTCTCTGAAAGATGAGACAATGCTGTTAATTGTTGAGCCCTCTCAGTGGCCCCACACATCTTTAAATTTTTAGAAGTATATGTGAGGCTGTGTTTATGTACATCATATGCAGACCATAAGAGGGATTTAGATTCTCCACAATCTGACACCCTCTTCTGGAGTGTCTGAAGACAGCTACAGTGTACTTATATCTAATAAATACATGAATAAATATATAAATAAACATTTTTTTAAAAAGATAAGAAAGAAAGAAAGACCAGGCAGGCCTGCCATCCTTATCAATGTCTGTATGTCTGTCTGTCTGATCCCCTGGAACTGGAGATGGGCCACCATATAGTTGCTGGTAGTTGATCCCAGGTACTCTGCAAGAGGAGACAATGCTGTTAATTGTTGAGCCCTTTCAGTGGCGCCACCCATCTTTAAATATTTAGAGGTATATGTGAGGCTGTGTTTATGTACATCATATGCAGACCATAAGAGGGATTTAGATTCTCCAGAATCTGACACCTTCTTCTGGAGTGTCTGAAGACAGCTACAGTGTACTTATATCTAATAAATACATGAATAAATATATAAATAAACATTTTTTTTTAAAAAGGATAAGAAAGAAAGAAAGACCAGGCAGGCCTGCCATCCTTATCACTGTCTGTATGTCTGTCTGTCTGAATCCCTGGAACTCGAGATGGGCCACCATATAGTTGCTGGTAGTTGATCCCAGGTACTCTGGAAGGGGAGACAATGATGTTAATTGTTGAGCCCTTTCAGTGGCGCCACCCATCTTTAAATATTTAGAGGTATATGTGAGGCTGTGTTTATGTACATCATATGCAGACCATAAGAGGGATTTAGATTCTCCAGAATCTGACACCCTCTTCTGGAGTGTCTGAAGACAGCTACAGTGTACTTATATCTAATAAATAAATAGATAAATAAATAAATAAATAAATAAACATTTTTTAAAAAGTATAAGAAAGAAAGAAAGACCAGGCAGGCCTGCCATCCATATCTCTGTCTGTCTGTCTGTGTATCGATCTGATCCCCAGGAACTGGAGATGGGCCACCATATAATGCTGGTAGTTGATCCAAGGTTTTCTGGAAGAGGAGACAATTCGGTTAATTGTTTAGCCCTTTCAGTGTCCCCAAACTTCTTTAAATATTTAGAAGTTTATGTGAGGCTGTGTTTATGTACATCATATTCAGATTATAAGAGGATTTAGATTCTCCAGAATCTGACACCCAC
Organism: Mus caroli; assembly: GCF_978045245.1. NCBI lineage: Eukaryota > Metazoa > Chordata > Mammalia > Rodentia > Muridae > Mus > Mus caroli. The sequence goes on along the minus strand of NW_028227391.1, from coordinate 225,774 downwards.
TACTGGAGTGACTGAAGACAGCTACAGTGTACTTATGTATAATAAATAAATAAATAAATAAATAAATAAATAAATAAATAAATATTTTTTAAAAAGGATAAGAAAGAAAGTAAGACCAGGCAGGCCTGCCATCCTTATCTCTGTCTGTCTGTCTGTCTGTCTGATCCCCTGGAACTGGAGTTGGGCTACCATAAAGTTGCTGGTAGTTGATCCCAGGTTCTCTGGAAGAGGAGACAATGCTGTTAATTGTTGAGCCCTATCAGTGGCCCTACCCATCTTTAAATATTTAGAAGTATATGTGAGGCTGTGTTTATGTACATCATATGCAGACCATAAGAGGGATTTAGATTCTCCAGAATCTGACACCCTCTTCTGGAGTGTCTGAAGACAGCTACAGTGTACTTATATCTAACAAATACATAAATAAATAAATAAATAAATAAACATTTTTTAAAAAGTATAAGAAATAAAGAAAGACCAGGCAGGCCTGCCATCCTTATCTCTGTCTCTCTGTCTGTCTGTCTGTCTGATCCACTGGAACTGGAGATGGGCCACCATAAGGTGCTGGTATTTTTTCCCCGGTTCTCTGAAAGAGGAGACAATGCTGATAATTGTTGAGCCCTCTCAGTGGTCCCACACATCTTTAAATTTTTAGAAGTATATGTGAGGCTGTGTTTATGTACATCATATGCAGACCATAAGAGGGATTTAGATTCTCCAGAATCTGACACCCTCTTCTGGAGTGTCTAAAGACAGCTACAGTGTACTTATATCTAATAAATACATAAATAAATATATAAATAAACATTTTTTTAAAAAGGATAAGAAAGAAAGAAAGACCAGGCAGGCCTGCCATCCTTTTCACTGTCTGTATGTCTGTCTGTCTGATCCCCTGGAACTCGAGATGGGCCACCATAGAGTTGATGGTAGTTGATCCCAGGTACTCTGGAAGAGGAGACAATGCTGTTAATTGTTGAGCCATTTCAGTGGCGCCACCCATCTTTAAATATTTAGAGGTATATGTGAGGCTGTGTTTATGTACATCATATGCAGACCATAAGAGGGATTTAGATTCTCCAGAATCTGACACCTTCTTCTGGAGTGTCTGAAGACAGCTACAGTGTACTTATATCTAATAAATACATGAATAAATATAAATAAACATTTTTTTTAAAAAGGATAAGAAAGAAAGAAAGACCAGGCAGGCCTGCCATCCTTATCACTGTCTGTATGTCTGTCTGTCTGATCCCCTGGAACTCGAGATGGGCCACCATAGAGTTGCTGGTAGTTGATCCCAGGTACTCTGGAAGAGGAGACAATGCTGTTAATTGTTGAGCCCTTTCAGTGGCGCCACCCATCTTTAAATATTTAGAGGTATATGTGAGGCTGTGTTTATGTACATCATATGCAGACCATAAGAGGGATTTAGATTCTCGAGAATCTGACACCCTCTTCTGGAGTGTCTGAAGACAGCTACAGTGTACTTATATCTAATAAATAAATAGATAAATAAATAAATAAATAAATAAATATTTTTTAAAAAGTATAAGAAAGAAAGAAAGACCAGGCAGGCCTGCCATCCATATCTCTGTCTGTCTGTCTGTCTGTCTATCTGATTCCCAGGAACTGGAGATGGGCCACCATATAGTGCTGGTAGTTGATCCAAGGTTCTCTGGAAGAGGAGACAATTCGGTTAATTGTTTAGCCCTTTCAGTGGCCCCACACTTCTTTAAATATTTAGAAGTTTATGTGAGGCTGTGTTTATGTACATCATATTCAGATTATAAGAGGATTTAGATTCTCCAGAATCTGACACCCTCTACTGGAGTGACTGAAGACAGCTACAGTGTACTTATGTATAATAAATAAATAAATAAATAAATAAATAAATAAATAAATAAACATTTTTTAAAAAGGATAAGAAAGAATGTAAGACCAGGCAGGCCTGCCATCCTTATCTCTGTCTGTCTGTCTGTCTGTCTGATCCCCTGGAACTGGAGTTGGGCTACCATAAAGTTGCTGGTAGTTGATCCCAGGTTCTCTGGAAGACGAGACAATGCTGTTAATTGTTGACCCCTATCAGGGGCCCTACCCATCTTTAAATATTTAGAAGAATATGTGAGGCTGTGTTTATGTACATCATATGCAGACCATAAGAGGGATTTAGATTCTCCAGAATCTGACACCCTCTTCAGGAGTGTCTGAAGACAGCTACAGTGTACTTATATCTAATAAATACATAAATAAATAAATAAATAAATAAACATTTTTTAAAAAGTATAAGAAATAAAGAAAGACCAGGCAGGCCTGCCATCCTTATCTCTGTCTCTCTGTCTGTCTGTCTGTCTGATCCCCTGGAACTGGAGATGGGCCATCATAAGGTGCTGGTAGTTTATCCCAGGTTCTCTGAAAGAGGAGACAATGCTGTTAATTTTTGAGCCCTCTCAGTGGCCCCACACATCTTTAAATTTTTAGAAGTATATGTGAGGCTGTGTTTATGTACATCATATGCAGACCATAAGAGGGATTTAGATTCTCCAGAATCTGACAAACTCTTCTGGAGTGTCTGAAGACAGATACAGTGTACTTATATCTAATAAATACATAAATAAATATATAAATAAACATTTTTTTAAAAAGGATAAGAAAGAAAGAAAGACCAGGCAGGCCTGCCATCCTTATCACTGTCTGTATGTCTGTCTGTCTGATCCCCTGGAACTCGAGATGGGCCACCATATAGTTGCTGGTAGTTGATCCCAGGTACTCTGGAAGAGGAGACAATGCTGTTAATTGTTGAGCCCTTTCAGTGGCGCCATCCATCTTTAAATATTTAGAGGTATATGTGAGGCTGTGTTTATGTACATCATATGCAGACCATAAGAGGGATTTAGATTCTCCAGAATCTGACACCCTCTTCTGGAGTGTCTGAAGACAGCTAGAGTGTACTTATATCTAAAAAATAAATAGATAAATAAATAAATAAATAAATAAACATTTTTTAAAAAGTATAAGAAAGAAAGAAAGACCAGGCAGGCCTGCCATCCATATCTCTGTCTGTCTGTCTGTCTGTCTATCTGATCCCCGGGAACTGGAGATGGGCCACCATATAGTGCTTGTAGTTGATCCAAGGTTCTCTGGAAGAGGAGACAATTCGGTTAATTGTTTAGCCCTTCCAGTGGCCCCACACTTCTTTAAATATTTACAAGTTTATGTGAGGCTGTGTTTATGTACATCATATTCAGATTATAAGAGGATTTAGATTCTCCAGAACCTGACACCCTCTACTGGAGTGACTGAAGACAGCTACAGTGTACTTATGTATAATAAATAAATAAATAAATAAATAAATAAATAAATAAACATTTTTTAAAAAGGATAAGAAATAAAGTAAGACCAGGCAGGCCTGCCATCCTTATCTCTGTCTCTCTGTCTGTCTGTCTGTCTGTCTGATCCACTGGAACTGGAGATGGGCCACCATAAGGTGCTGGTAGTTGATCCCAGGTTCTCTGGAAGAGGAGACAATGCTGTTAATTGTTGAGCGCTATCAGTGGCCCTACCCATTTTTAAATATTTAGAAGTATATGTGAGGCTGTGTTTATGTACATCATATGCAGACCATAAGAGGGATTTAGATTCTCCAGAATCTGACACCCTCTTCTGGAGTGTCTGAAGACAGCTAGAGTGTACTTATATCTAAAAAATAAATAGATAAATAAATAAATAAATAAATAAATAAACATTTTTTAAAAAGTATAAGAAAGAAAGAAAGACCAGGCAGGCCTGCCATCCATATCTCTGTCTGTCTGTCTGTCTGTCTATCTGATCCCCGGGAACTGGAGATGGGCCACCATATAGTGCTGGTAGTTGATCCTAGGTTCTCTGGAAGAGGAGACAATTCGGTTAATTGTTTAGCCCTTCCAGTGGCCCCACACTTCTTTAAATATTTAGAAGTTTATGTGAGGCTGTGTTTATGTACATCATATTCAGATTATAAGAGGATTTAGATTCTCCAGAACCTGACACCCTCTACTGGAGTGACTGAAGACAGCTACAGTGTACTTATGTATAATAAATAAATAAATAAATAAATAAACATTTTTTAAAAAGGATAAGAAAGAAAGTAAGACCAGGCAGGCTTGCCATCCTTATCTCTGTCTCTCTGTCTGTCTGTCTGTCTGTCTGATCCACTGGAACTGGAGATGGGCCACCATAAGGTGCTGGTAGTTAATCCCAGGTTCTCTGGAAGAGGAGACAATGCTGTTAATTGTTGAACCCTATCAGTGGCCCTACCCATCTTTAAATATTTAGAAGTATATGTGAGGCTGTGTTTATGTACATCATATGCAGACCATAAGAGGGATTTAGATTCTCCAGAATCTGACACCCTCTTCTGGAGTGTCTGAAGACAGCTACAGTGTACTTATATCTAATAAATACATAAATACATAAATAAATAAATAAATAAACATTTTTTAAAAAGTATAAGAAATAAAGAAAGACCAGGCAGGCCTGCCATCCTTATCTCTGTCTCTCTGTCTGTCTGTCTGTCTGATCCCCTGGAACTGGAGATGGACCACCATAAGGTGCTGGTAGTTTATCCCAGGTTCTCTGAAAGAGGAGACAATGGTGTTAATTGTTGAGCCCTCTCAGTGGCCCCACACATCTTTAAATTATTAGAAGTATATGTGAGGCTGTGTTTATGTACATCATATGCAGACCATAAGAGGGATTTAGATTCTCCAGAATCTGACACCCTCTTCTGTAGTGTCTGAAGACAGCTACAGTGTACTTATATCTAATAAATACATAAATAAATATATAAATAAACATTTTTTTAAAAAGGATAAGAAAGAAAGAAAGACCAGGCAGGCCTGCCATCCTTATCACTGTCTGTATGTCTGTCTGTCTGATCCCCTGGAACTGGAGATGGGCCACCATATAGTTGCTGGTAGTTGATCCCAGGTACTCTGGAAGAGGAGAAAATTCTGTTAATTGTTGAGCCCTTTCAGTGGCGCCACCCATCTTTAAATATTTAGAGGTATATGTGAGGCTGTGTTTATGTACATCATATGCATACCATAAGAGGGATTTAGATTCTCCAGAATCTGACACCCACTTCTGGAGTGTCTGAAGACAGCTACAGTGTACTTATATCTAATAAATAAACAGATAAATAAATAAATAAACATTTTTTAAAAAGTATAAGAAAGAAAGAAAGACTAGGCAGGCCTGCCATCCATATCTCTGTCTGTCTGTCTGTCTGTCTATCTGATCTCCGGGAACTGGAGACGGGCCACCATATAGTGCTGGTAGTTGATCCAAGGTTCTCTGGAAGAGGAGACAATTCGGTTAATTGTTGAGCCCTTTCAGTGGCCCCACACTTCTTTAAATATTTAGAAGTTTATGTGAGGCTGTGTTTATGTACATCATATTCAGATTATAAGAGGATTTAGATTCTCCAGAATCTGACACCCTCTAATGGAGTGACTGAAGACAGCTACAGTGTACTTATATATAATAAATAAATAAATAAATAAATAAATAAATAAATAAACATTTTTTAAAAAGGATAAGAAAGACAGAAAGACCAGGCAGGCCTGCCATCCTTATCACTGTCTGTATGTCTGTCTGTCTGATCCCCTGGAACTGGAGATGGGCCACCATATAGTTGCTGGTAGTTGATCCCAGGTACTCTGCAAGAGGAGACAATGCTGTTAATTGTTGAGTCCTTTCAGTGGCGCCACCCATCTTTAAATATTTAGAGGTATATGTGAGGCTGTGTTTATGTACATCATATGCAGACCATAAGAGGGATTTAGATTCTCCAGAATCTGACACCCTCTTCTGGAGTGTCTGAAGAAAGCTACAGTGTACTTATATCTAATAAATACTTAAATAAATATATAAATAAACATTATTTTAAAAAGGATAAGAAAGAAAGAAAGACCAGACAGGCCTGCCATCCTTATCACTGTCTGTATGTCTGTCTGTCTGATCCCCTGGAACTGGAGATGGGCCACCATATAGTTGCTGGTAGTTGATCCCAGGTACTCTGGAAGAGGAGACAATGCTGTTAATTGTTGAGCCCTTTCAGTGGCGCCACCCATCTTTAAATATTTAGAGGTATATGTGAGGCTGTGTTTATGTACATCATATGCAGACCATAAGAGGGATTTAGATTCTCCAGAATCTGACACCCTCTTCTGGAGTGTCTGAAGACAGCTACAGTGTACTTATATCTAATAAATAAATAGATAAATAAATAAATAAATAAATAAACATTTTTTAAAAAGTATAAGAAAGAAAGAAAGACCAGGCAGGCCTGCCATCCATATCTCTGTCTGTCTGTCTGTCTGTCTGTCTGTCTATCTGATCCCCGGGAACTGGAGATGGGCCACCATATAGTGCTGGTAGTTGATCCAAGGTTCTCTGGAAGAGGAGACAATTCGGTTAATTGTTGAGCCCTTTCAGTGGCCCAACACTTCTTTAAATATTTATAAGTATATGTGAGGCTGTGTTTATGTACATCATATGCAGACCATAAGAGGGATTTAGATTCTCCAGAATCTGACACCCTCTTCTGGAGTGTCTGAAGACAGCTACAGTGTACTTATATATAATAAATAAATAAATAAATAAATAAATACACATTTTTTAAAAAGGATAAGAAAGACAGAAAGACCAGGCAGGCCTGCCATCCTTATCACTGTCTGTATGTCTGTCTGTCTGATCCCCTGGAACTGGAGATGGGCCACCATATAGTTGCTGGTAGTTGATCCCAGGTACTCTGCAAGAGGAGACAATGCTGTTAATTGTTGAGCCCTTTCAGTGGCGCCACCCATCTTTAAATATTTAGAGGTATATGTGAGGCTGTGTTTATGTACATCATATGCAGACCATAAGAGGGATTTAGATTCTCCAGAATCTGACACCCTCTTCTGGAGTGTCTGAAGAAAGCTACAGTGTACTTATATCTAATAAATACTTAAATAAATATATAAATAAACATTATTTTAAAAAGGATAAGAAAGAAAGAAAGACCAGACAGGCCTGCCATCCTTATCACTCTCTGTATGTCTGTCTGTCTGATCCCCTGGAACTGGAGATGGGCCACCATATAGTTGCTGGTAGTTGATCCCAGGTACTCTGGAAGAGGAGACAATGCTGTTAATTGTTGAGCCCTTTCAGTGGCGCCACCCATCTTTAAATATTTAGAGGTATATGTGAGGCTGTGTTTATGTACATCATATGCAGACCATAAGAGGGATTTAGATTCTCCAGAATCTGATACCCTCTTCTGGAGTGTCTGAAGACAGCTACAGTGTACTTATATCTAATAAATAAATAGATAAATAAATAAATAAATAAATAAATAAACATTTTTTAAAAAGTATAAGAAAGAAAGAAAGACCAGGCAGGCCTGCCATCCATATCTCTGTCTGTCTGTCTGTCTGTCTATCTGATCCCCGGGAACTGGAGATGGGCCACCATATAGTGCTGGTAGTTGATCCAAGGTTCTCTGGAAGAGGAGACAATTCGGTTAATTGTTGAGCCCTTTCAGTGGCCCCACACTTCTTTAAATATTTATAAGTATATGTGAGGCTGTGTTTATGTACATCATATGCAGACCATAAGAGGGATTTAGATTCTCCAGAATCTGACACCCTCTTCTGGAGTGTCTGAAGACAGCTACAGTGTACTTATATCTAATAAATAAATAGATAAATAAATAAATAAATAAATAAATAAACATTTTTTAAAAAGGATAAGAAAGAAAGAAAGACCAGGCAGGCCTGCCATTCATATCTCTGCCTGTCTGTCTGTCTGTCTATCTGATCCCCGGGTACTGGAGATGGGCCACCATATAGTTGCTGGTAGTTGATCCAAGGTTCTCTGGAAGAGGAGACAATGCTCTTAATTGTTGAGCCCTATCAGTGGCCCTACCCATCTTTAAATTTTTAGAAGTATATGTGAGTCTGTGTTTATGTACATCATATGCAGACCATAAGAGGGATTTAGATACTCCAGAATCTGACACCCTCTTCTGGAGTGTCTGAAGACAGCTACAGTGTACTTATATAATAAATAAATAAATAAATAAATAAATAAATAAATAAATAAATAAACATTATTTAAACCGGATAAGAAAAAAAGAAAGACCAGGCAGGCCTACCATCCCTATCTCTGTCTGTCTGTCTATCAGTCGTTCTGATCCCCTGGAACTGGAGATGGGCCACCATATAGGTGCTGGTAGTTGATCCCAGGTTCTCTGGAAGAGGAGACAATGCTGTTAATTGTTGAGCGATTTCAGTGGCCCCACCCATCGTTAAATTTTTAGTAGTATATGTGAGGCTGTGTTTATGTACATCATATGCAGACCATAAGAGGGATTTAGATTCTCCAGAATCTGACACCCTCTTCTGGAGTGTCTGAAGACAGCTACAGTGTACTTATATCTAATAAATACATGAATAAATAAACATTTTTTAAAAAGGATAATAAAGAAAGAAAGACCAGGCAGGCCTGCCATCCTAATCTCTGTCAGTCTGTCTGTCTGTCAGACTGTCTGATACCTTGGAACTGCAGATGGGCCACCATATAGTTGCTGTTAGTTGATCCCAGCTTCTCTGGAAGAGGAGACAATGCTATTAATTGTTGAGCCCTTTCAGTGGCTCCACCTATCTTTAAATTTTTAGAAGTATATGTTAGGCTGTGTTTATGTACATCATATGCAGACCATAAGAGGGATTTAGTTTCTCCAGAATCTGACACCCTCTTCTGGAGTGTCTGAAGACAACTACAGTGTACTTATATCTAATAAATACATAAATAAATAAATAAATAAATAAATAAATAAATAAATAAATAAACATTATTTTAAAAGGATAAGAAAGAAAGAAAGACCAGGCAGGCCTGCCATACTTATCTCAGTCTGTCTGTCTGTCTGTCTGATCCCCTGGAACTGGAGATGGGCCACCTTGTAGGTGCTGGTAGTTGATCCCAGGTTCTCTGGAAGAGGAGACAATGCTGTTAATTGTTGAGCCCTTTCAGTGGCCCCACCCATTTTTAATATTTACAAGTATATGTGAGGCTGTGTTTATGTACATCATATTCAGACCATAAGAGGGATTTACATTCTCCAGAATCTGACACCCTCCTCTGGAGTGTCTAAAGAAAGCTACAGTGTACTTATATCTAAGAAATACATAAATAAATAAATAAATAAATAAATAAATAAATAAATAAATATTTTTTAAAAAGGATAAGAAAGAAAGAAAGACCAGGCAGGCCTGCCATCCTTATCTCTGTCTGTCTGTCTGTCTGATCCCCTGGAACTGGAGATGGGCCACCTTGTAGGTGCAGGTAGTTGATCCCAGGTTTTCTGGAAGAGGAGACAATGCTGTTAATTGTTGAGCCCTTTCAGTGGCCCCACCCATTTTTAATTTTTAGAAGTATATGTGAGGCTGTGTTTATGTACATCATATTCAAACCATAAGAGGGATTTAGATTCTCCAGAATCTGACACCCTCTTCTGGAGTGTCTGAAGACGCCTACAGTGTACTTATATCTAATAAATACATAAATAAATAAATAAACATTTTTTTAAAAGTATAAGAAAGAAAGAAAGACCAGGCAGGCCTCCATCCTTACCTCTGTCAGTCTGTCTGTCTGTCTGTCTGATTCCTTGGAACTGGAGATGGGCCACCATATTGTTGCTGTTAGTTGATCCCAGGTTCTCTGGAAGAAGAGACAATGCTGTTAATTGTTGAGCCCTTTCAGTGGCTCCACCTATCTTTAAATTTTTAGAAGTATATGTTAGGCTGTGTTTATGTACATCATATGCAGACCATAAGAGGGATTTAGATTCTCCAGAATCTGACACCCTCTTCTGGAGTGTCTAAAGACAACTACAATGTACTTATATCTAATAAATAAATAAATAAATAAATAAATAAATAAATAAATAAATAAATGAACATTATTTTAAAAGGATAAGAAAGAAAGAAAAACCAGGCAGACCTGCCCTTTTTATCTCTGTCTGTCTATCTGTCTGATCCCCTGGAACTGGAGATGGGCTACCATATAGTTGCTGGTAGTTGATCCCAGGTTCTCTGGAAGAAGAGACAATGCTGTTAATTGTTGAGCCCTTTCAGTGGGCCCACCCATCTTAAATTTTTAGAAGTGTATGTGAATCTGTGTTTATGTCCATCATATGCAGACCATCAGAGGGATTTATATTCTCCAGAATCTGACACCCTCTTCTGGAGTGTCTGAAGACAGCTACGGTGTACTTATATCAAATAAATACATAAATAAATAAATAAACATTTTTTAAAAAGGATAAGAAAGAAAGAAAAGCCAGGGAGGCCTGCCACCCTTGTCTGTCTGTCTCTTTGTCTGCCTGATCCCCTGGAACGGGAGATGGGCCACCATATAGTTGCTCGTAGTTGATCCCAGGTTCTCTGGAAGAGGAGTCAGTGCTGTTAATTGTTGAGCCCTTTCAGTGGCCCCACCCATCTTTAAATTTTTAGAAGTATATGTGAGGCTGTGTTTATGTACATCATATGCAGACCATAAGAGGGATTTAGATTCTCCAGAATCTGACACCCTCCTCTGGAGTGTCTGAAAGCAGCTACAGTGTACTTATATCTAATAAATACATACTTAAATTAATAAACATTTTTTAAAAGGATAAGAAAGAAGGAAAGACAAGGTAGGCCTGCCATCCTTAACTCTATCTGTCTGTATGTCTGTCTGTCTGTCTGAACCCCTGTAACTGGAGATGGGCCACCATATAGTTGCTGGTACTTGATCCCAGGTTCTCTATAAGAGGAGACAATGCTGTTAATTGTTGATCCCTTTCATTGGACCAACACATCTTTAAATTTTTAGATGTAAATGTGAGGCTGTGTGTATGTACATCATATGCAGACCATAAGAGGGATATAGATTCTCCAGAATCTGACACCCTCTTCTGTAGTGTCTGAAGATAGCTACAGTGTAAGTATATCTAATAAATACATAAATAAATAAATGAATAAATAAATAAACAAACATTTTTTAAAAGGGTTAAGAAAGAAAGAAAAACCAGGCAGGCCTGCCATCCTTGTCTGTCTTTCTCTCTGTCTGTCTGTCTTGCCTAGCCCCTTGAGTAGCCTAGCCTAGTCCCTTGCCTTGACTAGCCCAGCCCCTTGCCTAGCCTAGCCTAGCCCAGCCCTGCCTTGCCTAGCCCTGCCTATCCCTGTCTTTAACCAGGCTGGCCTCGAACTCAGAAACTGACTGCCTCTGCCTCCAGAGTGCTCTCATTAAGAGCTGGAGCCACCACTGACTGTTGGGTTTTCTAAGTCTTACATAGGTATGGTCTGTTTCTCAGCTGTGAAACCCTAATTAACACATGTAGTCTGTCCTAGGTCAGCCATAGCTACAGACTGAGGCCTTTGCTAAAACAAAACAAAAGAAAACAAAAAATAGAAATAATAAAATAAATAAATTAAGCAACCACATGATATCTTTTCTTTCTTTCAATGATACTCAGAGCTTGAAGCAGTTCACCCATGAGACCTCAGCTCCGGACATTGAGGCTCTTTCCCTAACAAGTATTATGGCTGAACCTGAGGGGTTCTACTGCTGATTTGTGTCCCCCACTTTAAAAAAATAGTTGTTTTCAAAGGCTGCAGGTTCTTAGCCCTGTTCCTTGTTACAGTTGAGTCACAGCCCTGAAAGTTCAGTGGTAGTTAAAGGCACTGAGAAGGGCTTCCTATAGACATCAAAGACCAAGTCTTTGTTTTTAAAAAGTTAATCTGGATTCCCCCACCCCCTGGCATCCTTAGAATTCCTAGAAAGGAAGGCAGGGACCTGGGCAGAAGGGTGCAAGGCTACTGGTGTTTGTAAGTGGTAACAGAAAGCTTTCTCTTGTTGGTACCCTACCCCAAGTTACACTGTCACTTCTTTTTCCTAGTTGTTGTTTTGTCGGTTTGTATTCTCAACATAGACCCTTTTCCTTCCTAACCTTGGCTGTCCTGAACCTTACTGTCCTTGAACTCAGTGATTTGCCTGTCTTGCTGGGATGAAACTGTGAGCTACCATCCAGAAGGAAGCACCCTGCTGAGGTTAGATTGGGGTCTCTTCCATTTTCCTCTATGAACATGCATATGGCAGGCCTGTTCTTTCTTTTTTACTTTTCCTTTTTTTTTAAAGATTTATTTATTTATTATATTTAAGTATGCTGTAGCTATCTTCAGACAGTCCAGAAGAGGGTGTCAGATTCTGAAGAATCTAAATCATTCTTATTGTCTGCATATGATGTATATAAACACAGCCTCACATATACTCAAAAAAAAAAAGAAAAAGAAAGATGTGGCTACAGAGAGGGCTCAACAATTAAGAGCATTGTCTCCTCTTCCAGAGAACCTGGGCTCAATTACCAGTATTATATATGGTGGCCCATCTCCAGTTCCAGGGGATCTAATACTCTGTTCTGGAGTCTGTGGGCACAGCATACACATGCAAAACATTCTTACACAATCATTGAGAGAGGAGAGAGAGGGGTTGAGAGAGAGGGGAGGTAATCATACCTCCTGACGAGTTTGAAGACCTGAGCTTCATCACTCACACAAATAAGTAAATGCAAAATATTTTTTTATAAATAAACTCTGCCATTGCCCTTTAAAAATTCCTAGAAAACAAGTTTTATAAGCAACAGTTATATTTACTATATCTAAAGGACAGTCATGAGCATATTCAATAAATAGAAAAAGGCCTGTTAGTCTTAGAAATGGAAAAGACAAACCAAGGAAGGTTTGCAATTACATAATGAGGCAGCTCAGCCCAGTTCTAAGGTTGGAAATAAGAATCGAGAATAGGATACACCTGAAGACAGCCAGCCATTGTTTTTTGTTTTGGAGGCTGAAAGGATACACCTGAAGACAGCCAATGCTGTGTGATGGTGATCTGGTATTTTTTTTTTTAATTTTTAAAAACTTTAACACTTTTTATAAAACTTTTATAAAAACTTTTTATTATAAACTTTTCTTTCTTTCTTTCTTCCTTTCTTTCCTCACCCTAGCCCCTACCCTAGCCCTGTCTTTCACCAGGGTGGCCTCGAACTCAGAAACTAACTGTCTCTGCCTACAGAGTGCTCTCATTAAGAGCTTGAGCCACCACTGAATGTAGGGTTTTCTAAGCCTTACCTAACTCTTGGTGTCTGTTCTCAGCTGTGAAACCCTAATTAACACAAGTAGGCAGTCCTGGGTCAGCCAGAGCTACAGACTGAGGACTTCTCTAAAAACAAATAAAACAAAACAAAACAACAAATAGAAATAATAAAATACATAAATTAAGCATCCACAGCATAGCTTTTCTCTATCTAGGTGGTACTCAGAAATTCCAGCAGTTGGCCTGTGACACCTCAGCTCAGTATATGTGAGGCTGTGTTTATGTACATCATATGCAGACCATAAGAGGGATTTACATTCTCCAGAATCTGACACCCTCCTCTGGAGTGTCTAAAGAAAGCTACAGTGTACTTATATCTAAGAAATACATAAATAAATAAATAAATAAATAAATAAATAAATAAATAAATAAATATTTTTTAAAAAGGATAAGAAAGAAAGAAAGAAAGACCAGGCAGGCCTGCCATCCTTATCTCTGTATGTCTGTCTGTCTGATCCCCTGGAACTGGAGATGGGCCACCTTGTAGGTGCAGGTAGTTGATCCCAGGTTTTCTGGAAGAGGAGACAATGCTGTTAATTGTTGAGCCCTTTCAGTGGCCCCACCCATTTTTAATTTTTAGAAGTATATTTGAGGCTGTGTTTATGTACATCATATTCAAACCATAAGAGGGATTTAGATTCTCCTGAATCTGACACCCTCTTCTGGAGTGTCTGAAGACGGCTACAGTGTACTTATATCTAATAAATAAATAAATAAATAAATAAATAAATAAATAAATAAATAAATAAACATTTTTTAAAAAGTATAAGAAATAAAGAAAGACCTGGCAGGCCTGCCATCCTTGTCTGTCTGTCTGTCTGTCTGATCCCCTGGAACTGGAGATGGGCCACTATATAATTGCTGGTAGTTGATCCCAGGTTCTCTGGAAGAGAAGTCAGTGCTGTTAATTGTTGAGCCCTTTCAGTGGCCCCACCCATCTTTAAATTTTTAGAAGTATATGTGAGGCTGTGTTCATGTACATCATATGCAGACCATAAGAGGGATATAGATTCTCGAGAATCTGACACCCTCTTCGGGAGTGTTTGAAGACAGCTACAGTTTACTTATATCTAATAAATACATACTTAAATTAATAAACATTTTTTTAAAAGGATAAGAAAGAAGGAAAGACAAGGTAGGCCTGCCATCCTTAACTCTATCTGTCTGTATGTCTGTCTGTCTGTCTGATCCCCTGGAACTGGAGATGGGCCACCATATAGTTGCTGGTAGTTGATCCCAGGTTCTCTATAAGAGGAGACAATGCTGTTAATTGTTGATCCCTTTCATTGGCCCCACACATCTTTAAATTTTTAGATGTAAATGTGAGGCTGTGTGTATGTACATCATATGCAGACCATAAGAAGGATATAGATTCTCCAGAATCTGACACCCTCTTCTGGAGTGTCTGAAGACAGCTACAGTGTACGTATATCTAATAAATACATAAATAAATAAATAAATAAATAAATAAATAAACAAACATTTTTTAAAAGGGATAAGAAAGAAAGAAAAACCAGGCAGGCCTGCCATCCTTGTCTGTCTTTCTCTCTGTCTGATCCCCTGGACCTGGAGATGGGCCACCATATAGTTGCTGGTAGTTGATCCCAGGTTCTCTGGAAGAGGAGACAATGCTGTTAATTGTTGAGCCCTTTCAGTGGCCCCACCCATCGTTAAATTTTTAGTAGTATATGTGAGGCTGTGTTTATGTACATCATATGCAGACCATAAGAGGGATTTAGATTCTCCAGAATCTGACACCATCTTCTGGAGTGTCTGAACAGCTACAGTGTACTTATATATACTAAATACATAAATAAATAAATAAATAAACATTTTTTTAAAAAGGATAAGAAAGAAAGAAAAACCAGGCAGGCCTGCCATCCTTAGCACTGTCTGTATGTCTGTCTGTCTGATCTCCTGGAACTGGAGATGGGCCACCATATAGTTGCTGGTAGTTGATCCCAGGTACTCTGGAAGAGGAGACAATGCTGTTAATTGTTGAGCTTTTAGACTGGCCCCACCCTTCTTTAAATTTTTAGAAGTATATGTGAGGCTGTGTTTATGTACATCATATGCAGACCATAAGAGGGATTTAGATTCTCCAGAATCTGACACCCTCTTCTGGAGTGTCTGAACAGCTACAGTGTACTTATATCTACTAAATAAATAAATAAATAAATAAACATTTTTTTAAAAAGGATAAGAAAGAAAGAAAGACCAGGCAGGCCTGCCATCCATATCTCTGCCTGTCTGTCTGTCTGTCTATCTGATCCAAGGGAACTGGAGATGGGCAACCATATAGTTGCTGGTAGTTGATCCAAGGTTCTCTGGAAGAGGAGACAATGCTCTTAATTGTTGAGCCCTTTCAGTGGCCCCACACTTCTTTAAATATTTAGAAGTATATGTGAGGCTGTGTTTATGTACATCATATTCAGATTATAAGAGGATTTAGATTCTCCAGAATCTGACACCCTCTACTGGAGTGTCTGAAGACAGCTACAGTGTACTTATATATAATAAAAACATAAATAAATAAATAAATAAATAAACATTTTTTAAAAAGGATAAGAAAGAAAGAAAGACCAGGCAGGCCTGCCATCCTTATCTCTGTCTATCTGTCTGTCTGTCTGATCCCCTGGAACTGGAGATGTGCTACCATATAGTTGCTGGTAGTTGATCCCAGGTACTCTGGAAGAGGAGACAATGCTGTTAATTGTTGAGCTTTTAGAGTGGCCCCACCCTTCTTTAAATTTTTAGAAGTATATGTGAGGCTGTGTTTATGTACATCATATGCAGACCATAAGAGGGATTTAGATTCTCCAGAATCTGACACCCTCTTCTGGAGTGTCTGAACAGCTACAGTGTACTTATATCTACTAAATACATAAATAAATAAATAAATAAATAAATAAATAAATAAATATTTTTTTAAAAAGGATAAGACAGAAAGAAAGACCAGGCAGGCCTGCCATCCATATCTGTCTGTCTGTCTGTCTGTCTATCTGATCCCTGGGAACTGGAGATGGGCCACGAATAGTTGCTGGTAGTTGATCCCAGGTCTTCTGAATAGGAGACAATGCTGTTAATTGTTCAGCCCTTTCAGTGGCCCCACCCATCTTTAAATTTCTAGAAGTAAATGTGAGGCTGTGTTTATGTACATCATATTCAGACCATTAAAGAGGGATTTATATTCTCCAGAATCTGACACCGTCTTTTGGAGTGTCTATGACGGATACAGTGTACTTATATCTAATAAATACATAAATAAAGAAATAAACATTTTTTAAAAACGATAAGAAAGAAAGAAAGACCAGGCAGGCCTGCCATCCTTATCTCTGTCTGTCTGTCTGTCTGTCTGTGTGATCCTCTGGAACTGGATATGGGCCACCATAGAGTTGCTTGTAGTTGATCCCAGGTTCTCTGGAAGAGGAGACAATGCTGTTAATTGTTGAGCCCTTTCAGTGGCCCCACCCATCTTTAAATTTTTAGAAGTATATGCGAGGCTGTGTTTATGTACCGAATATGCAGACCATAAGAGGGATTTAGATTCTCCAGAATCTGACACCCTCTTCCTGAGTGTCTGAAGACAGCTACAGTGTACTTATATCTAATAAATTCATAAATAAACAAATAAACATTTTTAAAAAAGGATAATAAAGAAAGAGAGACCAGGCAGGCCTGCCATCCTTGTCTGTCTGTCTGTCTGTCTGATCCCCTGGAACTGGAGATGGGCCACCATATAATTGCTGGTAGTTGATCCCAGGTTCTCTGGAAGAGGAGTCAGTGCTGTTAATTGTTGAGCCCTTTCAGTGGCCACACCCATCTTTAAATTTTTAGAAGTATATTTGAGGCTGTGTTCATGTACATCATATGCAGACCATAAGAGTGATATAGATTCTCGAGAATCTGACACCCTCTTCGGGAGTGTTTGAAGACAGCTACAGTTTACTTAAATCTAATAAATACATACTTAAATTAATAAACATTTTTTAAAAAGGATAAGAAAGAATGAAAGACCAGGTAGGCCTGCCATCCTTAACTCTATCTGTCTGTATGTCTGTCTGTCTGTCTGATCCCCTGGAACTGGAGATGGGCCACCATATAGTTGCTGTTAGTTGATCCCAGGTTCTCTGGAAGAGGAGACAATGCTGTTAATTGTTGAGCCCTTTCAGTTGCTCCACCTATCTTTAAATTTTTAGAAGTATATGTTAGGCTGTGTTTATGTACATCATATGCAGACCATAAGAGGGATATAGATTCTCCAGAATCTGACACCCTCTTCTGGAGTGTCTGAAGACAGCTACAGTGTACTTATATCTAATAAATACATAAATAAATAAATAAATAAATAAATAAACATTTTTTAAAAGGGATAAGAAACAAAGAAAAACCAGGCAGGCCTGCCATCCTTGTTTGTCTTTCTCTCTGTCTGTCTGTCTTGCCTAGCCCCTTGAGTAGCCTAGCCTAGTCCCTTGCCTTGACTAGCCCAGCCCCTTGCCTAGCCTTGCCTAGCCCTGCCTATACCTGTCTTTAACCAGGCTGGCCTCGAACTCAGAAACTGACTGCCTCTGCCTCCAGAGTGCTCTCATTAAGAGCTCGAGCCACCACTGACTGTTGGGTTTTCTAAGTCTTACATAGGTATGGTCTCTTTCTCAGCTGTGAAACCCTAATTAACACATGTAGTCTGTCCTAGGTCAGCCATAGCTACAGACTGAGGCCTTTTCTAAAACAAAACAAAAGAAAACAAAAATTAGAAATAATAAAATAAATAAATTAAGCAACCACATGATATCTTTTCTTTCTTTCAATGATACTCAGAACTTGAAGCAGTTCACCCATGAGACCTCAGCTCCGGACATTGAGGCTCTTTCCCTAACAAGTATTATGGCTGAACCTGAGGGGTTCTACTGCTGATTTGTGTCCCCCACTTTAAAAAAATAGTTGTTTTCAAAGGCTGCAGGTACTTAGCCCTGTTCCTTGTTACAGTTGAGTCACAGCCCTGAAAGTTCAGTGGTAGTTAAAGGCACTGAGAAGGGCTTCCTATAGACATCAAAGGCCAAGTCTTTGTTTTTAAAAAGTTAATCTGGATTCCCCCACCCCCTGGCATCCTTAGAATTCCTAGAAAGGAAGGCAGGGACCTGGGCAGAAGGGTGCAAGGCTACTGGTGTTTGTAAGTGGTAACAGAAAGCTTTCTCTTGTTGGTACCCTACCCCAAGTTACACTGTCACTTCTTTTTCCTAGTTGTTGTTTTGTCGGTTTGTATTCTCAACATAGACCCTTTTCCTTCCTAACCTTGGCTGTCCTGAACCTTACTGTCCTTGAACTCAGTGATTTGCCTGTCTTGCTGGGATGAAACTGTGAGCTACCATCCAGAAGGAAGCACCCTGCTGAGGTTAGATTGGGGTCTCTTCCATTTTCCTCTATGAACATGCATATGACAGGCCTGTTCTTTCTTTTTTACTTTTCCTTTTCTTTTTAAAGATTTATTTATTTATTATATTTAAGTATGCTGTAGCTATCTTCAGACAGTCCAGAAGAGGGTGTCAGATTCTGAAGAATCTAAATCATTCTTATTGTCTGCATATGATGTATATAAACACAGCCTCACATATACTCAAAAAAAAAAAAAAGAAAAAGAAAGATGTGGCTACAGAGAGGGCTCAACAATTAAGAGCATTGTCTCCTCTTCCAGAGAACCTGGGCTCAATTACCAGTATTATATATGGTGGCCCATCTCCAGTTCCAGGGGATCTAATACTCTGTTCTGGAGTCTGTGGGCACAGCATACACATGCAAAACATTCTTACACAATCATTGAGAGAGGAGAGAGAGGGGTTGAGAGAGAGGGGAGGTAATCATACCTCCTGACAAGTTTGAAGACCTGAGCTTCATCACTCACACAAATAAATAAATGCAAAATATTTTTTTATAAATAAACTCTGCCATTGCCCTTTAAAAATTCCTAGAAAACAAGTTTTATAAGCAACAGTTTTATTTACTATATCTAAAGGACAGTCATGAGCATATTCAATAAATAGAAAAAGGCCTGTTAGTCTTAGAAATGGAATGGACAAACCAAGGAAGGTTTGCAATTACATAATGAGGCATCTCAGCCCAGCTCTAAGGTTGGAAATAAGACTCGAGAATAGGATACACCTGAAGACAGCCAGCCATTGTTTTTTGTTTTGGAGGCTGAAAGGATACACCTGAAGACAGCCAATGCTGTGTGATGGTGATCTGGTATTTTTTTTTTTTAATTTTTAAAAACTTTAACACTTTTTATAAAACTTTTATAAAAACTTTTTCTTTCTTTCTTTTCTTCTTTCCTTTCTTCCTTTCCTCACCCTAGCCCCTACCCTAGCCCTGTCTTTCACCAGGGTGGCCTCGAACTCAGAAACTGACTGCCTCTGCCTACAGAGTGCTCTCATTAAGAGCTTGAGCCACCACTGAATGTAGGGTTTTCTAAGCCTTACCTTGCTCTTGGTGTCTGTTCTCAGCTGTGAAACCCTAATTAACACAAGTAGGCAGTCCTGGGTCAGCCAGAGCTACAGACAGAGGACTTCTCTAAAAACAAATAAAACAAAACAAAACAACAAATAGAAATAATAAAATACATAAATTAAGCAACCACAGCATAGCTTTTCTCTATCTAGGTGGTACTCAGAAATTCCAGCAGTTGGCCTGTGACACCTCAGCTCAGTATATGTGAGGCTGTGTTTATGTACATCATATGCAGACCATAAGAGGGATTTACATTCTCCAGAATCTGACACCCTCCTCTGGAGTGTCTAAAGAAAGCTACAGTGTACTTATATCTAAGAAATACATAAATAAATAAATAAATAAATAAATAAATAAATAAATAAACATTTTTTAAAAAGGATAAGAAAGTAAGAAAGACCAGGCAGGCCTGCCACCCTTATGTCTGTCTGTCTGTCTGTCTGTCTGATACCCTGGAACTGGACATGGGCCACCATAGTGTTGCTGGTAGTTTATCCCAGGTTCTCTGGAAGAGGAGACAATGCTCTTAATTGTTGAGCCCTTTCAGTGGACCCACACTTCTTTAAATATTTAGAAGTATATGTGAGGCTGTGTTTATGTACATCATATTCAGATTATAAGAGGATTTAGATTCTCCAGAATCTGACACCCTCTACTGGAGTGTCTGAAGACAGCTACAGTGTACTTATATATAATAAATACATAAATAAATAAATAAATAAATAAATAAATAAATAAATAAACATTTTTTAAAAAGGATAAGAAAGAAAGTAAGACCAGGCAGGCCTGCCATCCTTATCTCTGTCTGTCTGTCTGTCTGTCTGATATCCTGGAACTGGAGATGGGCTACCATATAGTTGCTGGTAGTTGATCCCAGGATCTCTGGAAGAGGAGACAATGCTGTTAATTGTTGAGCCCTATCAGTGGCCCTACCCATCTTTAAATTTTTAGAAGTGTATGTGAGGCTGTGTTTATGTACATCATATGCAGACCAGAAGACGGATTTAGATTCATCAGAATCTGACACCCTCTTCTGGAGTGTCTGAAGACAGCTACAGTGTACTTATATCTAATAAATACATATAAATAAATAAATAAATAAACATTATTTAAACCGGATAAGAAAAAAAGAAAGACCAGGCAGGCCTACCATCCTTATCTCGGTCTGTCTGTCTGTCTGTCGTTCTGATCCCCTGGAACTGGAGATGGGCCACCATATAGGTGCTGGTATTTGATCCCAGGTTCTCTGGAAGAGGAGACAATGCTGTTAATTGTTGAGCGCTTTCAGTGGCCCCACCCATTGTTAAATTTTTAGTAGTATATGTGAGGCTGTGTTTATGTACATCATATGCAGACCATAAGAGGGATTTAGATTCTCTAGAATCTGAAACCCTTTTCTGGAGTGTCTGAAGACGGCTACAGTGTACTTATATCTAATAAATACATAAATAAATAAATAAATAAATAAATAAACATTTTTTAAAAAGTAAAAGAAATAAAGAAAGACCAGGCAGGCCTGCCATCCATATCTCTGTCTCTTTGTCTGTCTGTCTGTCTGATCCACTGGAACTGGAGATGGGCCACCATAAGGTGCTGGTAGTTTATCCCAGGTTCTCTGAAAGAGGAGACAATGCTGTTAATTGTTGAGCCCTCTCAGTGGCCCCACACATCTTTAAATTTTTAGAAGTATATGTGAGGCTGCGTTTATGTACATCATATGCAGACCATAAAAGGGATTTAGATTCTCCAGAATCTGACACCCTCTTCTGGAGTGTCTGAAAACAGCTACAGTGTACTTATATCTAATAAATACATAAATAAATATATAAATAAACATTTTTTTAAAAAGGATAAGAAAGAAAGAAAGAAAGAAAGAAAGAAAGACCAGGCAGGCCTGCCATCCTTATCACTGTCTGTCTGTCTGTCTGTCTGATCCCGTGGAACTGGAGATGGGCCACCATAGAGTTGCTGGTAGTTGATCCCAGGTCCTCTGGAAGAGGAGACAATGCTGTTAATTGTTGAGCCCTTTCAGTGGCCCCACCCGTCTTTAAATTTTTAGAAGTATATGTGAGGCTTTGTTTATGTACATCATATGCAGACCATAAGAGGGATATAGATTCTCCAGAATCTGACACCCTCTTCTGGAGTGTCTGAAGACAGCTACAGTGTACTTATATCTAGTAAATAAATAAATAAATAAATAAATAAATAAATAAATGAATAAATGAATAAATAAATAAATAAACATTTTTAAAAAGGATAAGAAAGAAAGAAAAATCAGGCAGGCCTGCCATCCTTATCTCTGTCTGTCTGTCTGTCTGTCTGATCCCCTGCAACTTGAGATGGGCCACCATATAGTTGCTGGTAGGTGATCCCACCTCTCTGGAAGAGGAGACAATGGTGTTAATTGTTGAGCCCTTTCAGTGGGCCCACCCATCTTTAAATTTTTAGAAGTATATGTGAGGCTGTGTTTGTGTACATCATATGCAGACCATAAGAGGGATTTAGATTCTCCAGGATATGACACCCTCTTCTAGAGTGTCTGAAGACAGCTACAGTGTACTTATATCTAATAAATACATAAATAAATAAATAAACATTTTTTAAAAAGAATAAGAAAGAAAGAAAGACCAGGCAGGCCTGCCACCTTGTCTGTCTGTCTGTCTGTCTGTCTATCTGTCAGATACCCTGGAACTGGAGATGAGCCACCATATAGTTGCTGGTAGTTGATCCCAGGTTCTCTGGAAGAGGAGACAATGCTGTTAATTGTTGAGCCCTTTCAGTGGCCCCACCCATCTTTAAATTTTTAGAAGTATATGTGAGGCTCTGTTCATGTACATCATATGCAGACCATAAGAGGGATATTGATTCTCCAGAATCTGACACCCTCTTCTGGAGAGTCTGAAGACAGCTACAGTGTACTTATATCTAATAAATACATAAATAAATAAATAAATAAATGAATAAATGAATAAATAAATAAATAACTAAATAAACATTTTTTTAAAAAGGATAAGAAAGAAAGAAAAATCAGGCAGGCCTGCCATCCTTATCTCTGTCTGTCTGTCTGTCTGTCTTATCCCCTGGAACTTGAGATGGGCCACCATATAGTTGCTGGTAGTTGATCCCACGTTCTCTGGAAGAAGAGACAATGCTGTTAATTGTTGAGCCCCTTCAGTGGGCCCACCCATCTTTAAATATTTAGAAGTATATGTGAGGCTGTGTTTATGTACATCCTATGCAGACCATAAGTGGGATTTAGATTCTCCAGAAGATGACACCCTCTTCTAGACTGTCTGAAGACAGCTACAGTGTACTTATATCTAATAAATACATAAATAAATAAATAAATAAATAAATAAATAAACATTTTTTAAAAGTATAAGAAAGAAAGAAAGACCAGGCAGGCCTCCATCCTTATCTCTGTCAGTCTGTCTGTCTGTCTGTCTGATCCCTTGGAACTGGAGATGGGCCACCATATAGTTGCTGTTAGTTGATCCCTGGTTCTCTGGAAGAAGCGACAATGCTTTTAATTGTTGAGCCTTTTCAGTGGCTCCACCTATCTTTAAATTTTTAGAAGTATATATTAGGCTGTGTTTATGTACATCATATGCAGACTATAAGAGGGATTTAGATTCTCCAGAATCTGACACCCTCTTCTGGAGTGTCTGAAGACAGCTACAGTGTACTTATATCTAATAAATACATAAATAAATAAATAAATAAATAAATAAATA
This sequence comes from Mus caroli, assembly GCF_978045245.1. Taxonomy (NCBI): domain Eukaryota; kingdom Metazoa; phylum Chordata; class Mammalia; order Rodentia; family Muridae; genus Mus; species Mus caroli. The sequence goes on along the minus strand of NW_028227391.1, from coordinate 202,321 downwards.
AATAAACATTATTTTAAAAGGATAAGAAAGAAAGAAAAAACAGGCAGGCCGCCCTCCTCATCTCTGTCTGTCTGTCTGTCTGTCTGATCCCCTGGAACTGGAGATGGGCCACCATATAGTTGCTGGTAGTTGATCCCAGGTTCTCTGGAAGAAGAGACAATGCTGTTAATTGTTGAGCCCTTTCAGTGGCCCCACCCATCTTAAATTTTTAGAAGTATATGTGAATCTGTGTTTATGTCCATCATATGCAGACCATAAGAGGGATTTATATTCTCCAGATTCTGACACCCACTTCTGGAGTGTCTGAAGACAGCTACAGTGTACTTATATCTAATAAATACATAAATAAATAAATAAACATTTTTTAAAAAGGATAAGAAAGAAAAAAAAAACCAGGGAGGCCTGCCATCCTTGTCTCTCTGTCTCTTTGTCTGCCTGATCCCCTGGAACTGGAGATGGGCCACCATATAGTTGCTGGTAGTTGATCCCAGGTTCTCTGGTAGAGGAGACAATGCTGTTAATTGTTGAGCCCTTTCAGTGGCCCCACGCATCTTTAAATTTTTAGAAGTATATGTGAGGCTGTGTTTATGTACTTCATATGCAGACCATAATAGGGATTTAGATTCTCCAGAATCAGACACCCTCTTCTGGAGTGTCTGAAGACAGCTATATTGTACTTATATATAATAAATACATAAATATATATATAAATAAATAAATAAATAAATAAATAAACTTTTTTTTAAAGTATAAGAAAGAAAGAAAGACCAGGCAGGCCTCCATCCTTATCTCTGTCTGTCTGTCTGTCTGTCTGATACCCTGGAACTGGAGATGGGCCACCATATAGTTGCTGGTAGTTTATCCAAGGTTCTCTGGAAGAGGAGACAATGCTTTTAATTGTTGAGCCCTTTCTGTGGCCCCACCCATCTTTAAATTTTTAGAAGTATATGTGAGGCTGTGTTTATGTACATCATATGTAGACCATAAGAGCGATTTAGATTCTCCAGAATCTGACACCCTCTTCTGGAGTGTCTGAAGATAGCTACAGTGTACTTATATCTAATAAATACATAAATAAACAAATAAACATTTTTTAAAAAGGATAATAAAGAAAGAGAGACCAGGCAGGCCTGCCATCCTTGTCTGTCTGTCTGTCTGTCTGATCCCCTGGAACTGGAGATGGGCCACCATATAATTGCTGGTAGTTGATCCCAGGTTCTCTGGAAGAGGATTCAGTGCTGTTAATTGTTGAGCCCTTTCAGTGGCCCCACCCATCTTTAAATTTTTAGAAGTATATGTGAGGCTGTGTTCATGTACATCATATGCAGACCATAAGAGGGATATAGATTCTGGAGAATCTGACACCCTCTTTGGGAGTGTTTGAAGACAGCTACAGTGTACTTATATCTAATAAATACATACTTAAATTAATAAACATTTTTTAAAAAGGATAAGAAAGAAGGAAAACCAGGTAGGCCTGCCATACTTAACTCTATCTGTCTGTATGTCTGTCTGTCTGTCTGATCCCCTGGAACTGGAGATGGGCCACCATATAGTTGCTGGTAGTTGATCCCAGGTTCTCTATAAGAGGAGACAATGCTGTTAATTGTTGATCCCTTTCACTGGCCCCACACATCTTTAAAATTTTAGATGTAAATGTGAGGCTGTGTGTATGTACATCATATGCAAACAATAAGAGGGATATAGATCCTCCAGAATCTGACACCCTCTTCTGGAGTGTCTGATGATAGCTACAGTGTACTTATATCTAATAAATACATAAATAAATAAATAAATAAATAAATAAACATTTTTTAAAAGGGATAAGAAATAAAGAAAAACCAGGCAGGCCTGCCATCCTTGTCTGTCTTTCTCTCTGTCTGTCTGTCTTGCCTAGCCCCTTGAGTAGCCTAGCCTAGTCCCTTGCCTTGACTAGCCCAGCCCATTGCCTAGCCTAGCCTAGCCCAGCCCTGCCTTGCCTAGCCCTGCCTATCCCTGTCTTTAACCAGGCTGGCCTCGAACTCAGAAACTGACTGCCTCTGCCTCCAGAGTGCTCTCATTAAGAGGTCGAGCCACCACTGACTGTTGGGTTTTCTAAGTCTTACATAGGTATGGTCTGTTTCTCAGCTGTGAAACCTTAATTAACACATGTAGTCTGTCCTAGGTCAGCCATAGCTACAGACTGAGGCCTTTTCTAAAACAAAACAAAACAAAACAAAAAAATAGAAATAATAAAATAAATAAATTAAGCAACCACATGATATCTTTTCTTTCTTTCAATGATACTCAGAGCTTGAAGCAGTTCACCCATGAAACCTCAGCTCCGGACATTGAGGCTCTTTCCCTAACAAGCATTATGTCTGAACCTGAGGGGTTCTACTGCTGATTTGTGTCCCCCACTTTAAAAAAATAGTTGTTTTCAAAGGCTGCAGGTTCTTAGCCCTGTTCCTTGTTACAGTCGAGTCACAGCCCTGAAAGTTCAGTGTTAGTTAAAGGCACTGAGAAGGGCTTCCTATAGACATCAAAGACCAAGTCTTTGTTTTTAAAAAGTTAATCTGGATTCCCCCACCCCCTGGCATCCTTAGAATTCCTAGAAAGGAAGGCAGGGACCTGGGCAGAAGGGTGCAAGGCTACTGGTGTTTGTAAGTGGTAACAGAAAGCTTTCTCTTTTTGGTACCCTACCCCAAGTTACACTGTCACTTCTTTTTCCTAGTTGTTGTTTTGTCGGTTTGTATTCTCAACATAGACCCTTTTCCTTCCTAACCTTGGCTGTCCTGAACCTTACTGTCCTTGAACTCAGTGATTTGCCTGTCTTGCTGGGATGAAACTGTGAGCTACCATCCAGAAGGAAGCACCCTGCTGAGGTTAGATTGTGGTCTCTCCCATTTTCCTCTATGAACATGCATATGGCAGGCCTGTTCTTTCTTTTTTACTTTTCCTTTTCTTTTTAAAGATTTATTTATTTATTATATTTAAGTATGCTGTAGCTATCTTCAGACAGTCCAGAAGAGGGTGTCAGATTCTGAAGAATCTAAATCATTCTTATTGTCTGCATATGATGTATATAAACACAGCCTCACATATACTCAAAAAAAAAAAAAAGAAATAAAAAAGATGTGGCTACAGAGAGGGCTCAACAATTAAGAGCATTGTCTCCTCTTCCAGAGAACCTGGGCTCAATTACCAGTATTATATATGGTGGCCCATCTCCAGTTCCAGGGGATCTAATACTCTGTTCTGGAGTCTGTGGGCACAGCATACACATGCAAAACATTCTTACACAATCATTGAGAGAGGAGAGAGAGGGGTTGAGAGAGAGGGGAGGTAATCATACCTCCTGACGAGTTTGAAGACCTGAGCTTCATCACTCACACAAATAAGTAAATGCAAAATATTTTTTTATAAATAAACTCTGCCATTGCCCTTTAAAAATTCCTAGAAAACAAGTTTTATAAGCAACAGTTATATTTACTATATCTAAAGGACAGTCATGAGCATATTCAATAAATAGAAAAAGGCCTGTTAGTCTTAGAAATGGAAAAGACAAACCAAGGAAGGTTTGCAATTACATAATGAGGCAGCTCAGCCCAGCTGTAAGGTTGGAAATAAGACTCGAGAATAGGATACACCTGAAGACAACCAGCCGTTGTTTTTTGTTTTGGAGGCTGAAAGGATACACCTGAAGACAGCCAATGCTGTGTGATGGTGATCTGGTATTTTTTTTTTTTTAATTTTTAAAAACGTTAACACTTTTTATAAAACTTTTATAAAAACTCTTTCTTTCTCTCTCTTTCTTTCTCTCTTTCTCTCTCTCTCTCTTTCTCTCTCTCTCTCTCTCTCTCTCTCTTTCTCTCTCTCTCTCTCTCTCTCTTTCTCTCTCTCTCTCTCTCTCTTTCTCTCTCTCTCTCTCTCTCTCTCTCTCTCTCTCTTTCTCTCTCTCTCTCTCTCTTTCTCTCTCTCTCTCTCTCTTTCTCTCTCTCTCTCTCTCTCTTTCTCTCTCTCTCTCTCTCTCTTTCTCTCTCTTTCTTTCTCTCTCTTTCTTTCTTTCTCTCTCTTTCTCTCTCTTTCTTTCTCTCTCTTTCTCTTTCTTTCTTTCTTTCCTCACCCTAGCCCCTACCCTAGCCCTGTCTTTCACCAGGGTGGCCTCGAACTCAGAAACTGACTGCCTCTGCCTACAGAGTGCTCTCATTAAGAGCTTGAGCCACCACTGAATGTAGGGTTTTCTAAGCCTTACCTTGCTCTTGGTGTCTGTTCTCAGCTGTGAAACCCTAATTAACACAAGTAGGCAGTCCTGGGTCAGCCAGAGCTACAGACAGAGGACTTCTCTAAAAACAAATAAAACAAAACAAAACAACAAATAGAAATAATAAAATACATAAATTAAGCAACCACAGCATAGCTTTTCTCTATCTAGGTGGTACTCAGAAATTCCAGCAGTTGGCCTGTGACACCTCAGCTCAGTATATGTGAGGCTGTGTTTATGTACATCATATGCAGACCATAAGAGGGATTTACATTCTCCAGAATCTGACACCCTCCTCTGGAGTGTCTAAAGAAAGCTACAGTGTACTTATATCTAAGAAATACATAAATAAATAAATAAATAAATAAATAAATAAATAAATATTTTTTAAAAAGGATAAGAAAGAAAGAAAGACCAGGCAAGCCTGCCATCTTTATCTCTGCCTGTCTGTCTGTCTGTCTGATCCCCTGGAACTGGAGATGGGCCACCTTGTAGGTGCTGGTAGTTGATCCGAGGTTCTCTGGAAGAGGAGACAATGCTGTTAATTGTTGAGCCCTTTCAGTGGCCCCACCCATTTTTAATTTTTAGAAGTATATGTGAGGCTGTGTTTATGTACATCATATTCAGACCATAAGAGGGATTTAGATTCTCCAGAATCTGACACCATCTTCTGGAGTGTCTGAAGACGGCTACAGTGTACTTATATATAATAAATAAATAAATAAACAAATAAATAAACATTTTTAAAAAAGTATAAGAAATAAAGAAAGACCAGTCAGGCCTGCCATCCTTATCTCTGTCTCTCTGTCTGTCTGTCTGTCTGATCCCTTGGAACTGGAGATGGGCCACCATAAGGTGCTGGTAGTTTATCCCAGGTTCCCAGAAAGAGGAGACAATGCTGTTAATTGTTGAGCCCTCTCAGTGGCCCCACACATCTTTAAATTTTTAGAAGTATATGTGAGGCTGTGTTTATGTACATCATATGCAGTCCATAAGAGGGATTTAGATTCTCCAGAATCTGACACCCTCTTCTGGAGTGTCTGAAGACAGCTACAGTGTACTTATATCTAATAAATACATAAATAAATATATAAATAAACATTTTTTTAAAAAGGATAAGAAAGAAAGAAAGACCAGGCAGGCCTGCCATCCTTATCACTGTCTGTATGTCTGTCTGTCTGATCCCCTGGAACTGGAGATGGGCCAACATATAGTTGCTGGTAGTTGATCCCATGTACTCTGGAAGAGGAGACAATGCTGTTAATTGTTGAGCCCTTTCAATGGCCCCACACTTCTTTAAATATTTAGAAGTATAAGTGAGGCTGTGTTTATGTACATCATATTCAGATTATAAGAGGGTTTAGATTCTCCAGAATCTGACACCCTCTACTGGAGTGACTGAAGACAGCTACAGTGTACTTATATATAATAAATACATAAGTAAATAAATAAATAAATAAACATTTTTTAAAAAGGATAAGATATAAAGTAAGACCAGGCAGGCCTGCCATCCTTATCTCTGTCTGTCTGTCTGTCTGTCTGTCTGATCCCCTGGAACTGGAGATGGGCTACCATAAAGTTGCTGGTAGTTGATCCCAGGTTCTCTGAAAGAGGAGACAATGCTGTTAATTGTTGAGCCCTATCAGTGGCCCTACCCATCTTTAAATATTTAGAAGTATATGGGAGGCTGTGTTTATGTACATCATATGCAGACCATAAGAGGGATTTAGATTCTCCAGAATCTGACACCCTCTTCTGGAGTGTCTGAAGACAGCTACCGTGTACTTATATCTAATAAATACATAAATAAATAAATAAATAAATAAATAAATAAATAAATAAATAAATAAACATTTTTTAAAAAGGATAAGAAAGAAAGTAAGACCAGGCAGGCCTGCCATCCTTATCTCTGTCTGTCTGTCTGTCTGATCCCCTGGAACTGGAGATGGGCCACCATATAGTTTCTGGTAGTTGATCCCAGGTTCTCTGGAAGAGGAGACAATGCTGTTAATTGTTGAGCCCTTTCAGTGGCCCCACCCATTTTTAATTTTTAGAAGTATATGTGATGCTGTGTTTATGTACATTATATTCAGACCATAAGAGGGATTTAGATACTCTAGAATCTGTCACCCTCTTCTGGAGTGTCTGAAGACGGCTACAGTGTACTTATATCTAATACATACATAAATAAATAAATAAATAAATAAATAAATAAATAAATAAAAATTTTTTAAAAAGTATAAGAAATAAAGAAAGACCAGGCAGGCCTGCCATCCTTATCTCTGTCTCTCTGTCTGTCTGTCTGTCTGATCCACTGGAACTGGAGATGGGCCACCATAAGGTGCTGGTAGTTTATCCCAGGTTCTCTGAAAGAGGAGACAATGCTGTTAATTGTTGAGCCCTCTCAGTGGCCCCACACATCTTTAAATTTTTAGAAGTATATGTGAGGCTGTGTTTATGTACATCATATGCAGACCATAAGAGGGATTTAGATTCTCCAGAATCTGACACCCTCTTCTGGAGTGTCTGAAGACAGCTTCCGTGTACTTATATCTAATAAATACATAAATAAATATATAAATAAACATTTTTTAAAAAGGATAAGAAAGAAAGAAAGACCAGGCAGGCTTGCCATTTTTATCACTGTCTGTATGTCTGTCTGTCTGATCCCCTGGAACTGGAGATGGGCCACCATATAGTTGCTGGTAGTTGATCCCAGGTACTCTGGAAGAGGAGACAATGCTGTTAATTGTTGAGCTTTTAGAGTGGCCACACCCTTCTTTAAATTTTTAGAAGTATATGTGAGGCTGTGTGGGGCCACTGAAAGTCACATAGAGAGACAGAGAGAGACAGAGAGAGACAGAGAGAGACAAAGAAAGACAGAGAGAGACATAGAGAGACAGAGAGATACATTGAGAGAGACAGAGAGACAGAGAGAGACACAGAGAGAGACACAGAGAGACACAGAGAGAGACACACAGAGAGACAGAGACAGACAGAGAGAGACAGAGAGAGACAGAGAGAGACAGAGATAGAGACAGAGAGAGACAAAGAGAGACAGAGAGACAGAGAGAGAGACAGAGAGAGACAGAGAAAGACAGAGTGAGACAGAGAGAGACACAGAGAGAGACAGAGATACACAGAGTGAGAAAGAGAGGGAGACAGAGAGAGACAGAGAGAGAGACAGAGAGAGAGACAGAGAGAGACAGAGTGAGACAGAAAGTGACACAGAGAGAGACAGAGAGAGACAAAGAAAAACACAGAGAGACAGAGAGAGACAGAGAGAGAGACAGAGAGAGACAGAGAGAGACAAAGAAAAACACAGAGAGAGACAGAGAGAGACAGAGAGATACAGAGAGAGTCAGAGAGACAGAGAGAGACAGAGTTAGAGACAGAGAGAGACAGAGAGAGAAACAGAGAGAGACAGAGACACACAGAGAGAGACACAGAGAGAGACAGAGAGACACAGAGAGACAGAGACAGACAGAGAGAGACAGAGAGAGACGGAGATAGAGACAGAGAGAGACAGAGAGAGATAGAGAGAGACAGAGAGAGAGATAGAGAGAGACAGAAAGATACAGAAGGACAGAGAGAGACAGAGAGAGACAGAGAGACAGAGATAGAGACAGAGAAAGACAGAGAGAGACACAGAGAGAGACTGAGGGAGACAGAGAGAGAGACAGAGAGAGACATAGAAGAGACAAAGAAAGACACAAGAGAGACAGAGAGAGTCAGACATAGAGACAAAGAAAGACAGAGTGAGACACTGAGAGAGAGAGACAGAGAGAGACAGAGAGATACAGACAGAGAGACAAAGAGAGACAGAGAGAGACAGAGAGAAAGAGAGAGACAGCGAGAGTCAGAGAGAGACAGAGATAGAGACAGAGAGAGACAGAGAGAGGGACAGAGAGAGACAGAGACAGAGTGAGAAATACAGTGAGAGACAGAGTTAGAGAGAGAGACAGAGAGAGAGACAGAGACAGAGACAGAGAGAGAGACAGAGAGAGACAGAGTGAGACACAGAAAGAGAGAGACAGAGAGAGACAAAGAAAGACACAGAGAGAGACATAGAGAGACAGAGAGATACATTGAGAGAGACATAGAGAGACAGAGAGAGACAGAGATAGAGACAGAGAGACACAGAGAGAGACAGAGATAGACATAGACAGACAGAGACAGACAGAGAGAGACAGAGAGAGACAGAGATAGAGACAGAGAGAGACAGAGAGAGACACAGAGAGAGACAGAGAGACACAGAGAGACACAGAGAGAGACACAGAGAGACACAGAGAGAGACAGAGATAGACATAGACAGACAGAGACAGACAGAGAGAGACAGAGAGAAACAGAGATAGAGACAGAGAGAGACAGAGAATGAGACAGAGAGAGACAGAGAGAGAGACACCGAAAGACAGAGAGAGACAGAGAGAGACAATGAAAGACACAGAGAGAGACTAAGAGAGACAGAGAGAGACAGAGAGAGACAGAGAGAGACAGAGAGAGACAAAAAAAGACACAGAGAGAGACAGAGAGCGATATAGATAGAGAAAAAGAAAGACAGAGAGACACAGAGAGAGAGACAGAGAGAGACAGAGAGATACAGAGAGAGAGACAAAGAGAGACAGAGAGAGAGACAGAGTGAGACAGAGAGAGAGACTGAGAGAGACAAAGAAAGACACAGAGAGAGACATAGAGAGAGAGAGATACATTGAGAGAGACAGAGAGAGACAGAGATAGACAGAGAGAGACAGAGAGAGACACAGAGAGAGACAGAGAGACACAGAGAGACACAGAGAGACACAGAGAGAGACAGAGAGAGACACAGAGAGACACAGAGAGAGACACAGAGAGACACAGAGAGACACAGAGAGAGACAGAGAGAGAGAGACAGAGAGAGACAGAGAGAGACAGAGACAGACAGAGACAGACAGAGAGAGACAGAGATAGAGACAGAGAGAGAGAGAGAGAGACAGAGAGAGACAGAGAGAGTCAGAGAGAGACAATGAAAGACACAGAGAGAGACAGAGAGAGACAGAGAGATACAGAGAGAGAGACAGAGAGAGACATAAAGAGTCAGAAGGACAGAGAGAGACAGAGAGAGACAGAGATAGAGACAGAGAAAGACAGAGAGAGACAGAGAAAGACAGAGAGAGACAGAGAGTGAGACAGAGAGAGACAGAGAGAGACAAAGAAAGACACAGAGAGAGACAGAGCGAGACAGAGATAGAGACAGAGAAAGAAAGAGAGAGACACAGAGAGAGAGACAGAGAGAGACAGAGAGATACAGAGAGAGAGACAGAGAGAGACAGAGAGAGACAGAGAGAAAGAGAGAGACAGAGAGAGTCAGAGAGAGACAGAGATATAGACAGAGAGAGACAGAGACAGAGTGAGAAAGACAGAGAGAGACAGAGATAGAGAGAGAGACAGAGAGAGACACAGAGAGAGACAGAGAGAGACAAAGAAAGACAGAGAGAGACATAGAGAGACAGAGAGATACATTGAGAGAGACAGAGAGACACAGAGAGACACACAGAGAGACACACAGAGAGACAAAGACAGACAGAGAGAGACAGAGAGAGACCGAGAGAGACAGAGATAGAGACAGAGAGAGACAGAGAGAGACAGAGAGACAGAGAGAGAGACAGAGAGAGACAGAGTGAGACAGAGAGAGACACAGAGTGAGACAGAGATACACAGAGTGAGAAAGAGAGAGAGACATAGAGAGAGACAGAGAGAGAGACAGAGAGAGAGACAGAGAGAGAGACAGAGAGAGACAGAGAGAGACAGAGTGAGACAGAGAGAGAAACAGAGAGAGACAGAGAGAGAGACAAAGAAAAACACAGAGAGACAGAGAGAGACAGAGAGAGAGACAGAGAGAGACAAAGAAAAACACAGAGAGACAGAGAGAGAGACAGAGAGAGAGACACAGGGAGACAGAGACAGACAGAGAGAGACAGAGAGAGACAGAGAGAGACAGAGATAGAGACAGAGAGAGACAGAGAGAGACAGAGAGAGAGACACAGAGAGACAGAGAGAGACAGAGAGAGACAAACAAAGACACAGAGAGACAGAGAGAGACAGAGAGAAACAGAGAGAGAGACAGAGAAGACAGAAAGATACAGAAGGACAGAGAGAGACAGAGAGAGACAGAGAGACAGAGATAGAGACAGAGAGAGACAGAGAGTGAGACAGAGAGAGACAGAGACAGAGTGAGAAATACAGAGAGAGACAGATTTAGAGAGAGAGACAGAGAGAGAGACAGAGACAGAGACAGAGAGAGAGACAGAGAGAGACAGAGTGAGACACACAGAGAGAGAGAGAGACAGAGAGAGACAAAGAAAGACACAGAGAGAGACATACAGAGACAGAGAGATACATTAAGAGAGACATAGAGAGACAGAGAGACAGAGATAGAGACAGAGAGAGACAGAGAGACAGAGAGATAGACAGAGAGAGACAATGAAAGACATAGAGAGAGACAGAGAGACACAGAGAGACACAGAGAGAGAGACAGAGAGAGACAGAAAGAGTCAGAAGGACAGAGAGAGACAGAGAGAGATAGAGATAGAGACAGAGAAAGACAGAGAGAGACACAGAGACAGAGACAGAGAGAGACAGAGTGAGACACAGAAAGAGAGAGACAGAGAGAGACAAAGAAAGACACAGAGAGAGACATAGAGAGACAGAGAGATACATTGAGAGAGACATAGAGAGACAGAGAGAGACAGAGATAGAGACAGAGAGAGACAGAGAGAGACACAGAGAGACACAGAGAGAGACAGAGATAGACATAGTCAGACAGAGACAGACAGAGAGAGACAGAGAGAGACAGAGATAGAGACAGAGAGAGACAGAGAGTGAGACAGAGAGAGACAGAGAGAGAGACACCGAAAGACAGAGAGAGACAGAGAGAGATAATGAAAGACACAGAGAGAGACTAAGAGAGACAGAGAGAGACAGAGAGAGACAGAGAGAGACAGAGAGAGACAGAGAGATACATTGAGAGAGACATAGAGAGTCAGAGAGAGACAGAGATAGAGACAGAGAGAGACACAGAGAGACACAGAGAGACACAGAGAGACACAGAGAGAGACAGAGATAGACATAGACAGACAGAGACAGACAGAGAGAGACAGAGAGAGACAGAGATAGAGACAGAGAGAGACAGAGAGTGAGACAGAGAGAGACAGAGAGAGAGACACCGAAAGACAGAGAGAGACAGAGAGAGACAATGAAAGACACAGAGAGAGACTAAGAGAGACAGAGAGAGACAGAGAGAGACAGAGAGAGACAGAGAGAGACAAAAAAAGACACAGAGAGAGACAGAGAGAGACAGAGAGAAAGAGAGAGACAGAGAGAGTCAGAGAGAGACAGAGATAGAGACAGAGAGAGACAGAGAGAGGGACAGAGAGAGACAGAGACAGAGTGAGAAATACAGAGAGAGACAGAGTTAGAGAGAGAGACAGAGAGAGACAGAGAGAGAGACAGAGACAGAGACAGAGAGAGAGACAGAGAGAGACAGAGTGAGACACAGAAAGAGAGAGACAGAGAGAGACAAAGAAAGACACAGAGAGAGACATAGAGAGACAGAGAGATACATTGAGAGAGACATAGAGAGACAGAGAGAGACAGAGATAGAGACAGAGAGACACAGAGAGAGACAGAGATAGACATAGACAGACAGAGACAGACAGAGAGAGACAGAGAGAGACAGAGATAGAGACAGAGAGAGACAGAGAGTGAGACAGAGAGAGACAGAGAGAGAGACACCGAAAGACAGAGAGAGACAGAGAGAGACAATGAAAGACACAGAGAGAGACTAAGAGAGACAGAGAGAGACAGAGAGAGACAGAGAGAGACAGAGAGAGACAAAAAAAGACACAGAGAGAGACAGAGAGCGATATAGATAGAGAAAAAGAAAGACAGAGAGAGACACAGAGAGAGAGACAGAGAGAGACAGAGAGAGACAGAGAGATACAGAGAGAGAGACAAAGAGAGACAGAGAGAGAGACAGAGTGAGACAGAGAGAGAGAGAGACAAAGAAAGACACAGAGAGAGACATAGAGAGACAGAGAGATACATTGAGAGAGACAGAGAGAGACAGAGATAGACAGAGAGACACAGAGAGAGACACAGAGAGAGACACAGAGACACAGAGAGACACAGAGAGACACAGAGAGAGACACAGAGAGACACAGAGAGACACAGAGAGAGACACAGAGAGACACAGAGAGACACAGAGAGATACAGAGAGAGAGACAAAGAGAGACAGAGAGAGACAGAGAGAAAGAGAGAGACAGAGAGAGTCAGAGAGAGACAGAGATAGAGACAGAGAGAGACAGAGAGAGGGACAGAGAGAGACAGAGACAGAGTGAGAAATACAGAGAGAGACAGATTTAGAGAGAGAGACAGAGAGAGACAGAGAGAGAGACAGAGAGAGAGACAGAGAGAGAGACAGAGAGAGACAGAGTGAGACACAGAGAGAGAGAGAGACAGAGATAGACAAAGAAAGACACAGAGAGAGACATAGAGAGACAGAGAGATACATTAAGAGAGACATAGAGAGACAGAGAGAGACAGAGAGAGACAGAGATAGAGACAGAGAGAGACAGAGAGAGACAATGAAAGACATAGAGAGAGACAGAGAGACACAGAGAGAGAGACAGAGAGAGACAGAAAGAGTCAGAAGGACAGAGAGAGACAGAGAGAGATAGAGATAGAGACAGAGAAAGACAGAGAGAGACACAGAGAGAGACAGAGAGAGACAGAGATAGAGACAGAGAAAGACAGAGAGAGACACAGAGAGACACAGAGAGAGACAGAGAGAGAGAGACAGAGAGAGACAGAGAGAGACAGAGACAGACAGAGACAGACAGAGAGAGACAGAGATAGAGACAGAGAGAGACAGAGACAGACAGAGACAGACAGAGAGAGACAGAGATAGAGACAGAGAGAGACAGAGAGAGAGAGAGAGAGACAGAGAGAGACAGAGAGAGTCAGAGAGAGACAATGAAAGACACAGAGAGAGACAGAGAGAGACAGAGAGATACAGAGAGAGAGACAGAGAGAGACATAAAGAGTCAGAAGGACAGAGAGAGACAGAGAGAGACAGAGATAGAGACAGAGAAAGACAGAGAGAGACAGAGAAAGACAGAGAGAGACAGAGAGTGAGACAGAGAGAGACAGAGAGAGACAAAGAAAGACACAGAGAGAGACAGAGCGAGACAGAGATAGAGACAGAGAAAGAAAGAGAGAGACACAGAGAGAGAGACAGAGAGAGACAGAGAGATACAGAGAGAGAGACAGAGAGAGACAGAGAGAAAGAGAGAGACAGAGAGAGTCAGAGAGAGACAGAGATAGAGACAGAGAGAGACAGAGACAGAGTGAGAAAGACAGAGAGAGACAGAGATAGAGAGAGAGACAGAGAGAGACACAGAGAGAGACAGAGAGAGACAAAGAAAGACAGAGAGAGACATAGAGAGACAGAGAGATACATTGAGAGAGACAGAGAGACACAGAGAGACACACAGAGAGACACACAGAGAGACAAAGACAGACAGAGAGAGACAGAGAGAGACCGAGAGAGACAGAGATAGAGACAGAGAGAGACAGAGAGAGACAGAGAGACAGAGAGAGAGACAGAGAAAGACAGAGTGAGACAGAGAGAGACACAGAGTGAGACAGAGATACACAGAGTGAGAAAGAGAGAGAGACATAGAGAGAGACAGAGAGAGAGACAGAGAGAGAGACAGAGAGAGAGACAGAGAGAGACAGAGAGAGACAGAGTGAGACAGAGAGAGAAACAGAGAGAGACAGAGAGAGAGACAAAGAAAAACACAGAGAGACAGAGAGAGACAGAGAGAGAGACAGAGAGAGACAAAGAAAAACACAGAGAGACAGAGAGAGAGACAGAGAGAGAGACACAGGGAGACAGAGACAGACAGAGAGAGACAGAGAGAGACAGAGAGAGACAGAGATAGAGACAGAGAGAGACAGAGAGAGACAGAGAGAGAGACACAGAGAGACAGAGAGAGACAGAGAGAGACAAACAAAGACACAGAGAGACAGAGAGAGACAGAGAGAAACAGAGAGAGAGACAGAGAAGACAGAAAGATACAGAAGGACAGAGAGAGACAGAGAGAGACAGAGAGACAGAGATAGAGACAGAGAGAGACAGAGAGTGAGACAGAGAGAGACAGAGACAGAGTGAGAAATACAGAGAGAGACAGATTTAGAGAGAGAGACAGAGAGAGAGACAGAGACAGAGACAGAGAGAGAGACAGAGAGAGACAGAGTGAGACACAGAGAGAGAGAGAGAGACAGAGAGAGACAAAGAAAGACACAGAGAGAGACATACAGAGACAGAGAGATACATTAAGAGAGACATAGAGAGACAGAGAGACAGAGATAGAGACAGAGAGAGACAGAGAGACAGAGAGATAGACAGAGAGAGACAATGAAAGACATAGAGAGACAGAGAGACACAGAGAGACACAGAGAGAGAGACAGAGAGAGACAGAAAGAGTCAGAAGGACAGAGAGAGACAGAGAGAGATAGAGATAGAGACAGAGAAAGACAGAGAGAGACACAGAGACAGAGACAGAGAGAGAGACAGAGAGAGACAGAGTGAGACACAGAAAGAGAGAGACAGAGAGAGACAAAGAAAGACACAGAGAGAGACATAGAGAGACAGAGAGATACATTGAGAGAGACATAGAGAGACAGAGAGAGACAGAGATAGAGACAGAGAGAGACAGAGAGAGACACAGAGAGACACAGAGAGAGACAGAGATAGACATAGACAGACAGAGACAGACAGAGATAGAGACAGAGAGAGACAGAGAGTGAGACAGAGAGAGACAGAGAGAGAGACACCGAAAGACAGAGAGAGACAGAGAGAGACAATGAAAGACACAGAGAGAGACTAAGAGAGACAGAGAGAGACAGAGAGAGACAGAGAGAGACAGAGAGAGACAAAAAAAGACACAGAGAGAGACAGAGAGAGACAGAGAGAAAGAGAGAGACAGAGAGAGTCAGAGAGAGACAGAGATAGAGACAGAGAGAGACAGAGAGAGGGACAGAGAGAGACAGAGACAGAGTGAGAAATACAGAGAGAGACAGAGTTAGAGAGAGAGACAGAGAGAGACAGAGAGAGAGAGACAGAGACAGAGACAGAGAGAGAGACAGAGAGAGACAGAGTGAGACACAGAAAGAGAGAGACAGAGAGAGACAAAGAAAGACACAGAGAGAGACATAGAGAGACAGAGAGATACATTGAGAGAGACATAGAGAGATAGAGAGAGACAGAGATAGAGACAGAGAGACACAGAGAGAGACAGAGATAGACATAGACAGACAGAGACAGACAGAGAGAGACAGAGAGAGACAGAGATAGAGACAGAGAATGACAGAGAGTGAGACAGAGAGAGACAGAGAGAGAGACACCGAAAGACAGAGAGAGACAGAGAGAGACAATGAAAGACACAGAGAGAGACTAAGAAAGACAGAGAGAGACAGAGAGAGACAGAGAGAGACAGAGAGAGACAAAAAAAGACACAGAGAGAGACAGAGAGCGATATAGATAGAGAAAAAGAAAGACAGAGAGAGACACAGAGAGAGAGACAGAGAGAGACAGAGAGAGACAGAGAGAGACAGAGAGAGAGACAAAGAGAGACAGAGAGAGAGACAGAGTGAGACAGAGAGAGAGAGAGAGAGACAAAGAAAGACACAGAGAGAGACATAGAGAGACAGAGAGATACATTGAGAGAGACAGAGAGAGACAGAGATAGACAGAGAGAGACAGAGAGAGACACAGAGAGAGACAGAGAGACACAGAGAGACACAGAGAGACACAGAGAGAGACAGAGAGAGACACAGAGAGACACAGAGAGAGACACAGAGAGACACAGAGAGACACAGAGAGATACAGAGAGAGACAGAGAGAGACAGAGAGTGAGACAGAGAGAGACAGAGAGTGAGACAGAGAGAGACAGAGAGAGAGACACCGAAAGACAGAGAGAGACAGAGAGAGACAATGAAAGACACAGAGAGAGACATAGAGAGACAGAGAGATACATTGAGAGAGACATAGAGAGACAGAGAGAGACAGAGATAGAGACAGAGAGAGACAGAGAGAGACACAGAGAGACACAGAGAGAGACAGAGATAGACATAGTCAGACAGAGACAGACAGTGAGAGACAGAGAGAGACAGAGATAGAGACAGAGAGAGACAGAGAGTGAGACAGAGAGAGACAGAGAGAGAGACACCGAAAGACAGAGAGAGACAGAGAGAGACAATGAAAGACACAGAGAGAGACTAAGAGAGACAGAGAGAGACAGAGAGAGACAGAGAGAGACAGAGAGAGACAGAGAGATACATTGAGAGAGACATAGAGAGTCAGAGAGAGACAGAGATAGAGACAGAGAGAGACACAGAGAGACACAGAGAGACACAGAGAGAGACAGAGATAGACATAGACAGACAGAGACAGACAGAGAGAGACAGAGAGAGACAGAGATAGAGACAGAGAGAGACAGAGAGTGAGACAGAGAGAGACAGAGAGAGAGACACCGAAAGACAGAGAGAGACAGAGAGAGACAATGAAAGACACAGAGAGAGACTAAGAGAGACAGAGAGAGACAGAGAGAGACAGAGAGAGACAGAGAGAGACAAAAAAAGACACAGAGAGAGACAGAGAGAGACAGAGAGAAAGAGAGAGACAGAGAGAGTCAGAGAGAGACAGAGATAGAGACAGAGAGAGACAGAGAGAGGGACAGAGAGAGACAGAGACAGAGTGAGAAATACAGAGAGAGACAGAGTTAGAGAGAGAGAGACAGAGAGAGACAGAGAGAGAGAGACAGAGACAGAGACAGAGAGAGAGACAGAGAGAGACAGAGTGAGACACAGAAAGAGAGAGACAGAGAGAGACAGAGAAAGACACAGAGACAGACAGAGAGAGACAGAGATAGAGACAGAGAGAGACAGAGACAGACAGAGACAGACAGAGAGAGACAGAGATAGAGACAGAGAGAGACAGAGAGAGAGAGAGAGAGACAGAGAGAGACAGAGAGAGTCAGAGAGAGACAATGAAAGACACAGAGAGAGACAGAGAGAGACAGAGAGATACAGAGAGAGAGACAGAGAGAGACATAAAGAGTCAGAAGGACAGAGAGAGACAGAGAGAGACAGAGATAGAGACAGAGAAAGACAGAGAGAGACAGAGAAAGACAGAGAGAGACAGAGAGTGAGACAGAGAGAGACAGAGAGAGACAAAGAAAGACACAGAGAGAGACAGAGCGAGACAGAGATAGAGACAGAGAAAGAAAGAGAGAGACACAGAGAGAGAGACAGAGAGAGACAGAGAGATACAGAGAGAGAGACAGAGAGAGACAGAGAGAAAGAGAGAGACAGAGAGAGTCAGAGAGAGACAGAGATAGAGACAGAGAGAGACAGAGACAGAGTGAGAAAGACAGAGAGAGACAGAGATAGAGAGAGAGACAGAGAGAGACACAGAGAGAGACAGAGAGAGACAAAGAAAGACAGAGAGAGACATAGAGAGACAGAGAGATACATTGAGAGAGACAGAGAGACACAGAGAGACACACAGAGAGACACACAGAGAGACAAAGACAGACAGAGAGAGACAGAGAGAGACCGAGAGAGACAGAGATAGAGACAGAGAGAGACAGAGAGAGACAGAGAGACAGAGAGAGAGACAGAGAAAGACAGAGTGAGACAGAGAGAGACACAGAGTGAGACAGAGATACACAGAGTGAGAAAGAGAGAGAGACATAGAGAGAGACAGAGAGAGAGACAGAGAGAGAGACAGAGAGAGAGACAGAGAGAGACAGAGAGAGACAGAGTGAGACAGAGAGAGAAACAGAGAGAGACAGAGAGAGAGACAAAGAAAAACACAGAGAGACAGAGAGAGACAGAGAGAGAGACAGAGAGAGACAAAGAAAAACACAGAGAGACAGAGAGAGAGACAGAGAGAGAGACACAGGGAGACAGAGACAGACAGAGAGAGACAGAGAGAGACAGAGAGAGACAGAGATAGAGACAGAGAGAGACAGAGAGAGACAGAGAGAGAGACACAGAGAGACAGAGAGAGACAGAGAGAGACAAACAAAGACACAGAGAGACAGAGAGAGACAGAGAGAAACAGAGAGAGAGACAGAGAAGACAGAAAGATACAGAAGGACAGAGAGAGACAGAGAGAGACAGAGAGACAGAGATAGAGACAGAGAGAGACAGAGAGTGAGACAGAGAGAGACAGAGACAGAGTGAGAAATACAGAGAGAGACAGATTTAGAGAGAGAGACAGAGAGAGAGACAGAGACAGAGACAGAGAGAGAGACAGAGAGAGACAGAGTGAGACACAGAGAGAGAGAGAGAGACAGAGAGAGACAAAGAAAGACACAGAGAGAGACATACAGAGACAGAGAGATACATTAAGAGAGACATAGAGAGACAGAGAGACAGAGATAGAGACAGAGAGAGACAGAGAGACAGAGAGATAGACAGAGAGAGACAATGAAAGACATAGAGAGACAGAGAGACACAGAGAGACACAGAGAGAGAGACAGAGAGAGACAGAAAGAGTCAGAAGGACAGAGAGAGACAGAGAGAGATAGAGATAGAGACAGAGAAAGACAGAGAGAGACACAGAGACAGAGACAGAGAGAGAGACAGAGAGAGACAGAGTGAGACACAGAAAGAGAGAGACAGAGAGAGACAAAGAAAGACACAGAGAGAGACATAGAGAGACAGAGAGATACATTGAGAGAGACATAGAGAGACAGAGAGAGACAGAGATAGAGACAGAGAGAGACAGAGAGAGACACAGAGAGACACAGAGAGAGACAGAGATAGACATAGACAGACAGAGACAGACAGAGATAGAGACAGAGAGAGACAGAGAGTGAGACAGAGAGAGACAGAGAGAGAGACACCGAAAGACAGAGAGAGACAGAGAGAGACAATGAAAGACACAGAGAGAGACTAAGAGAGACAGAGAGAGACAGAGAGAGACAGAGAGAGACAGAGAGAGACAAAAAAAGACACAGAGAGAGACAGAGAGAGACAGAGAGAAAGAGAGAGACAGAGAGAGTCAGAGAGAGACAGAGATAGAGACAGAGAGAGACAGAGAGAGGGACAGAGAGAGACAGAGACAGAGTGAGAAATACAGAGAGAGACAGAGTTAGAGAGAGAGACAGAGAGAGACAGAGAGAGAGAGACAGAGACAGAGACAGAGAGAGAGACAGAGAGAGACAGAGTGAGACACAGAAAGAGAGAGACAGAGAGAGACAAAGAAAGACACAGAGAGAGACATAGAGAGACAGAGAGATACATTGAGAGAGACATAGAGAGACAGAGAGAGACAGAGATAGAGACAGAGAGACACAGAGAGAGACAGAGATAGACATAGACAGACAGAGACAGACAGAGAGAGACAGAGAGAGACAGAGATAGAGACAGAGAATGACAGAGAGTGAGACAGAGAGAGACAGAGAGAGAGACACCGAAAGACAGAGAGAGACAGAGAGAGACAATGAAAGACACAGAGAGAGACTAAGAAAGACAGAGAGAGACAGAGAGAGACAGAGAGAGACAGAGAGAGACAAAAAAAGACACAGAGAGAGACAGAGAGCGATATAGATAGAGAAAAAGAAAGACAGAGAGAGACACAGAGAGAGAGACAGAGAGAGACAGAGAGAGACAGAGAGATACAGAGAGAGAGACAAAGAGAGACAGAGAGAGAGACAGAGTGAGACAGAGAGAGAGAGAGAGAGACAAAGAAAGACACAGAGAGAGACATAGAGAGACAGAGAGATACATTGAGAGAGACAGAGAGAGACAGAGATAGACAGAGAGAGACAGAGAGAGACACAGAGAGAGACAGAGAGACACAGAGAGACACAGAGAGACACAGAGAGAGACAGAGAGAGACACAGAGAGACACAGAGAGAGACACAGAGAGACACAGAGAGACACAGAGAGATACAGAGAGAGACAGAGAGAGACAGAGAGTGAGACAGAGAGAGACAGAGAGTGAGACAGAGAGAGACAGAGAGAGAGACACCGAAAGACAGAGAGAGACAGAGAGAGACAATGAAAGACACAGAGAGAGACATAGAGAGACAGAGAGATACATTGAGAGAGACATAGAGAGACAGAGAGAGACAGAGATAGAGACAGAGAGAGACAGAGAGAGACACAGAGAGACACAGAGAGAGACAGAGATAGACATAGTCAGACAGAGACAGACAGTGAGAGACAGAGAGAGACAGAGATAGAGACAGAGAGAGACAGAGAGTGAGACAGAGAGAGACAGAGAGAGAGACACCGAAAGACAGAGAGAGACAGAGAGAGACAATGAAAGACACAGAGAGAGACTAAGAGAGACAGAGAGAGACAGAGAGAGACAGAGAGAGACAGAGAGAGACAGAGAGATACATTGAGAGAGACATAGAGAGTCAGAGAGAGACAGAGATAGAGACAGAGAGAGACACAGAGAGACACAGAGAGACACAGAGAGAGACAGAGATAGACATAGACAGACAGAGACAGACAGAGAGAGACAGAGAGAGACAGAGATAGAGACAGAGAGAGACAGAGAGTGAGACAGAGAGAGACAGAGAGAGAGACACCGAAAGACAGAGAGAGACAGAGAGAGACAATGAAAGACACAGAGAGAGACTAAGAGAGACAGAGAGAGACAGAGAGAGACAGAGAGAGACAGAGAGAGACAAAAAAAGACACAGAGAGAGACAGAGAGAGACAGAGAGAAAGAGAGAGACAGAGAGAGTCAGAGAGAGACAGAGATAGAGACAGAGAGAGACAGAGAGAGGGACAGAGAGAGACAGAGACAGAGTGAGAAATACAGAGAGAGACAGAGTTAGAGAGAGAGAGACAGAGAGAGACAGAGAGAGAGAGACAGAGACAGAGACAGAGAGAGAGACAGAGAGAGACAGAGTGAGACACAGAAAGAGAGAGACAGAGAGAGACAAAGAAAGACACAGAGAGAGACATAGAGAGACAGAGAGATACATTGAGAGAGACATAGAGAGACAGAGAGAGACAGAGATAGAGACAGAGAGACACAGAGAGAGACAGAGATAGACATAGACAGACAGAGACAGACAGAGAGAGACAGAGAGAGACAGAGATAGAGACAGAGAATGACAGAGAGTGAGACAGAGAGAGACAGAGAGAGAGACACCGAAAGACAGAGAGAGACAGAGAGAGACAATGAAAGACACAGAGAGAGACTAAGAGAGACAGAGAGAGACAGAGAGAGACAGAGAGAGACAGAGAGAGACAAAAAAAGACACAGAGAGAGACAGAGAGCGATATAGATAGAGAAAAAGAAAGACAGAGAGAGACACAGAGAGAGAGACAGAGAGAGACAGAGAGAGACAGAGAGATATAGAGAGAGAGACAAAGAGAGACAGAGAGAGAGAAAGAGTGAGACAGAGAGAGAGAGAGAGAGACAAAGAAAGACACAGAGAGAGACATAGAGAGACAGAGAGATACATTGAGAGAGACAGAGAGAGACAGAGATAGACAGAGAGAGACAGAGAGAGACACAGAGAGAGACAGAGAGACACAGAGAGACACAGAGAGACACAGAGAGAGACAGAGAGAGACACAGAGAGACACAGAGAGAGACACAGAGAGACACAGAGAGACACAGAGAGATACAGAGAGAGACAGAGAGAGACAGAGAGTGAGACAGAGAGAGACAGAGAGTGAGACAGAGAGAGACAGAGAGAGAGACACCGAAAGACAGAGAGAGACAGAGAGAGACAATGAAAGACACAGAGAGAGACATAGAGAGACAGAGAGATACATTGAGAGAGACATAGAGAGACAGAGAGAGACAGAGATAGAGACAGAGAGAGACAGAGAGAGACACAGAGAGACACAGAGAGAGACAGAGATAGACATAGTCAGACAGAGACAGACAGAGAGAGACAGAGAGAGACAGAGATAGAGACAGAGAGAGACAGAGAGTGAGACAGAGAGAGACAGAGAGAGAGACACCGAAAGACAGAGAGAGACAGAGAGAGACAATGAAAGACACAGAGAGAGACTAAGAGAGACAGAGAGAGACAGAGAGAGACAGAGAGAGACAGAGAGAGACAGAGAGATACATTGAGAGAGACATAGAGAGTCAGAGAGAGACAGAGATAGAGACAGAGAGAGACACAGAGAGACACAGAGAGACACAGAGAGAGACAGAGATAGACATAGACAGACAGAGACAGACAGAGAGATGTGAGTGTTCTCTGAATCGCCCGCGAATGAGGACACCACACACGATAGGGTTCTTCTGCAGCAAGCTTTATGCGTCTTGAGAGGAAGAGCATAAGCTTCACAACCGGAGACCCCAGGCAATCCGAGCCCCTCCCTTTTATAAGAAATTCTCCCCGCTTCGGACGTAGCAAGCCATGATTGGCTCAACACTGATCACCCCATCCCTGAGGCGGAGCTGCCCGGGGCGGGGATTTCCAGCGCAGGCGCAAACTAGGTGTTTACTAGTTGGTGCTGAGGAAATGACTCAGCACCGGAAGATTAGCGGCGCCCCACATCTCCCCCTTTTTTGTCTAATAAAACCAACTGGACACCCAGTATGAGAGGACGGGAACATTGGCCGAATCCTCTTACTCAGAGATGTAAGAACTATGTCCGCAAGCAACAACTAGGCTTGAGTGGGACCCGAAGTTGCTCCGACCTGTCCCTCTGCCATTTTTTCGAGGAGGGGAAGACTAGGGCAGGAAACCCCCACTAGACGGCATATTCCCCAGGTGGGACGGGGGGACCACCTGTGCGATGCATTGCTCTACAATCCTCTAGGGCTGCTGAAGCTCACCCGCTAAGGCGTGGGCAGCCAGCGACCAGTGGTGCAAATCAATTTTGTTTAAGCGCCGCCAACCATACCTGTGCAGATTGCCCCTGCTCCAGGGCAGCAAGCGCCTGGGATATCATGATTTTGTCTCTATTGTTTTTCTTATATAATTTGCAGATTAACCCTAAGCTAAGTGCCAGTCCAAAGCAGAGGAGGATTCCGAATAAGCCCACCCCCACCCATTCTTTAAAATAAGAGAAGGCCGATGAAATCCAGGACGCGAAGCCTTCAGTCAGGGAAAAATCAAGTCGCGTGGAGTTGATCTCTACTATAGCCATCCGAAGCTCTTGGAGAGTCTGATCAAATTCCATCGACCAATTATTTCTCAGCTGTAAGGACAAATTCTTAGAAAGGTTTGCAGCACGGGTAAAATTTTTAAATTGTATGGAGGTAATACAGAGGCCTGGCAGTTTCATTTCACATCCCAATTGGGCAATTTGCCAAAGAATGTCTATTTGTTCTTGAACCAAGTCTATACGTTGGTTCACCAATAACAGACCCCCCTGTAATTGGGAGTATGCGAAATGCCCCTTATCCATGGCTACAGTGATTGAGGCCGAGAGTTGGTTGATGGTATCGGCCGTTTGTATTGTCCCGCTCAAAGCTAACGCAGAGGCGGTAACCGAGGCAGTGATCCCCACTGCCGCTAAGGTACCAACTATAACTGCCGATACTCCAAAATCTCTTTTTTCTCTAAACAAGGCCAAAGAGCTGGGCGCCACCACCGGGACCGGAATAAATCGGGGCAAGCGCATTATCAAAGCTAAAGGAAATTTAGTAGCATTCCAGCACATCACATAATAACAGGCATTCTCACTACAATTTAACTGACTAAAATCATGTGAGCTGGTGGAATTACTAACTACCCATAAAAAAGGGGGCCAAACGCATACAGGCACCGGCCCAAAATCCTTAGTCTGTTGGAAGGCCCAGGGGGACTCATCGCCAAATGACTGTGAGCACAATACCCCCTTTCTAATACGTGCTCCTTGCACAAAGCCTATGGGGGTTAAATCTGTGCAACTGCCATTAAGGCCGCACAGCAACCACAAATCAAAAGGGTTGCCGGTGGCCCTGGGGTTATCCAGACCATTGAGTTTTGCAATATGGAATGATCCATTGGCCAGAGGGGGAGAAAAGGTAAAGTGATTCCCAATAGTCCCTGTTCTGCGTGATTGGCAACCGGACCATGGTAAGATTGACAATGTCTCTTCCTTGGTAGAGCAAAAGGGTGCCAATTTGGGTTGTTTAACAAGTTGGATAATGCTTTTAGGCCAAACTGCTATAATTGAAGTTGCATTTGCACACCAGTGGGTTCCATTAGCGGCCCATACATTGGAAATGAGTGTAGAGACCTGTGACAATAACCCAATACAGTAATTTGATGGGTTGCCGCTGATGAAACACAAGCTCCCTTTAAATATAAAGGTTCTATTATCTATTACCCGTTCAGCTTGTGGGTCCCATGGTAAATATGGTAAACCTAAGGTATCTTCGGTCACAAACAAGCGGGGGAATACTTGCGCATCATGTGTCACTGGCATTGGCAGCGGGAACGTCGACATTATTCCCCATCGGAGCTCCTCCCGTTTGGATGTCACTTGCAGGGGCAGGGTGATTCCCAATATCAGCAGGGCGATCTTCATCATCTTGGGGTATTGATCGTGTTAGTCTTTCTGGGACCCAGAATGGATTTTGTTCGTTCTGCGGGAAAACACAAACAGCTCCCCTGGATCTTATTAGAATAGGATCCGGGCCTCTCCATTTGTTGGTTAAGACATCTTTCCATTTTATTAATTCTTTGGGTCTAGTTGGTTCAGAACAATGTCGTTCTGCCGCAGTATGGCCGTGTGCGTCAAGATTTAAAAAATTGAGGGTGAATAGTGCCAATGACACAGACACCTTTGGCGTACGGGGTATAGCTTCATCAGCGCCCCCTTTTTGTTTAACAACATAAGATTTAAGGGTCCGATGTGCTCTCTCAACAATGCCTTGACCTTGTGGGTTATATGGGATACCAGTTAGATGCGTTACTCCCATTTGGCGACAAAAGCTTTGAAATTTTTGTGAAGTATAAGCTGGTCCGTTATCAGTTTTAATAAATTTAGGTTGTCCCCAAGCGCTCCAAGCCTCGAGGCAGTGTTGGATTGCATGTGTTGCCTTTTCTCCCACATGGGGAGATGCAAAAATAATGCCAGAGCAGGTATCGACGGACACATGAAGATATTGTAATTTGCCAAAGGAGGGGACATGTGTGACATCCATTTGCCATATTTGTAAAGGCTGAACGCCGCGGGGGTTGATCCCCACATGAGGGAGGGGCAGAAATTCACAGCAATTTTGGCAGCTAGTGACGATGTCACGAGCTTCTTTCCTAGTCAAGGAGAAGCGACGGCGCAACGTTTCTGCCGTTACATGAAAGCGATTGTGGAATCCTTTTGCAGCTTCCACAGAGGATGACAGGGCTGTGGCTATTAATTTGGTGGCTTTGTCTGCCAAGTCATTACCCAGGGACATGGGGCCAGGTAGGCCTGAATGAGCCCTGATATGAGTGATGAAAACTGGGAATTTTCTTTGAAGCAACACTGATTGTATTTCTTGAAAAATTTGTGCTAAAGTGCTAGAGGGTTTGATTACCCCAGCCACCTCCAGCAAGTTTACTGCATTTACTACATAACTAGAATCTGACACAATATTGAGGGGTTCAGAGAAGGTTTTTTAATACCTCCAGAACCACTAGACACTCTATTACTTGAGGTGATGCTTCTTTATATTGTTTGGAACATATTTTGCCATTGACCACAAAGGCCCCTATACCATTCTTGGAGCCATCGGTATACACCATGAGCCCTTCCTTAATTGGGTTTCTTACCGTTACCTGCGGGAACACAATTGACTGGCTCTGGGCAAAGTGTAGGATCGGGTGTTTGGGATAGTGATTGTCTATGTTTCCAGGGAAAGTTGTAACTAGTATAGCCCAGTCATTAGATGTGGCGGCCAAGGTCTGAACTTGCACAGAGGTATAAGGCACCACCAAGAGGTGGGGGCTACGCCCGAAATGGGTGATGGCTGCTTTATAGCCTCTGAGTGCAAGCTGAGCTATGGCTTCAGGATACCAATGTATTATTTTTGCTGGGGATACATTTGGGTGAACCCATAGCAGGGGCCCATTCTGCCAAAGAACGGCAGTTGGCAAATGGGCAGTTTGTAAGACACACAGACTAAAGGGTTGTGATTCTTCGATACGGAGCAACTGCGCTTGTGTCAGGGCTATTTCCACCTTTTGTAGGGCCAGATCAGCAGCTGGAGTCAATGTTCGGGGGGACGTGATGTGCGAATCTCCTTCTAAGATATTGAACAAAGATCTTAATTCCGAAGTGGGGATTTTTAAAAAGGGTCTAAGCCAGTTAATGTCCCCCAACAATTTCTGAAAATCATTTAGGGTATGGAGGTGGTCCCTTCTTATCTCTAATTTTTGAGGTATGATGTTATTTGGTGTCACCATGGTACCCAGGAACTGTCCAGTATTTGAAATTTGGACCTTTTCTACAGCTATTTGAAGTCCCCATTGACTCAAAGTTTTAAGTAAAAGGGGGTAGGCCCTTTGAAGCAGGCCAAGGTCCTTGTGGCACAGAAGGATGTCGTCCATATAATGGAGCATGACTAACGAGGGAAATTGATCCCTTACTGGAGAAAGGGCCTCCTGCACATAAAGTTGGCACATAGTAGGGCTGTTGGACATTCCTTGTGGTAGAACCTTCCATTGGTACCTTTTATCGGGTTCCATGTGATTAACAGAGGGTATGGTGAAAGCAAATCTGGGCCTATCTATTGGACATAGAGGTATAGAAAAGAAACAGTCTTTAATATCTATTATAATCAAATTCCAACCCCTGGGCAGGGCGGAGAGCACAGGAAGGCCTCTTTGCACAGGGCCAAACAAATGCATTTGTTCATTAATGGCTCTAAGGTCATGGAGCAACCTCCATTTCCCTGATCTTTTCTTAATAACAAATATGGGAGTATTCCAGGGGGAGGTAGAAGGTTCTATATGATCCAATTTTAGTTGTTCATTTACTAATTGTATTGCGGCCTCCATTTTTTCAGAGGATAGGGGCCATTGAGGGACCCACACCGGGTCCTCTGTTTTCCACGGTATAGGCCGAACCGTCCCCATGGCCCCTAGGAAAAACCCAGTCCTTGTCGGGCTATATTTCCTACTGGTGAAATAGGCTCAATTCCTCCTTGCTCTGACCGTCCTAATCCTTTGCCTGTCCTGTAGCCCATCTTTAGCATCATGTTTTTTGCCTTGTTCAAGCCTTCCCCCAACACAATTTTTTCATTGGACAGGGTTAGGCCCAAATGTTGCATAATGTCTCTCCCCCAAAGGTTTACTGGGAGCGGGAGCACATAAGGTTCAAACTTACCCTTTTGTCCCTCAGGAGCCTTCCAAGTCAAACTCATTGAGCTTATGGCAGGGCATGAATGATATCCCAGGCCTTGTAGAGAGTGGGACGATTTTGTAGTGGGCCAAGCTTTTGGCCACCAGTGCGTGGATATAATACTTTTGTCTGCCCCGGTATCAAGAATACCTTCAAACCTTTTTCCATTTACTTCGAGGCAGAGTTTGGGCCTTTCATTCAGGGATACAACAAGGTAGGCTGAATCAGTTCCTGACGACCCCATCGTTTTGGGACTGGGGCCTGGGGAGCCCTCCCAGAGGGTGTCGGGGAGGAGCAGCAATTGAGCTATCCTATCTCCTGCACTGATGGAAAACACGCCCCTGGGGCTGGAACATAAGACCTGTATTTCGGGGGAATGTAGGTGGTCAACAACCCCAGGATGGACCACTAGGCCCCGTAAGGTGAGTGATCCTCGTCCGAGGATAAGGCCCATGGTCCCAGGGGGCAAAGGTGACATTGGCTCTATAGGTACTGGTTGGATACTCATTTGGGGCATTAGTAGGAGGTCGGAGGCGGCGCGCAGGTCCACCCTTGTGGGTCTTCCTGGGTCGCTTCTTCCCCCATCCCGGAGGTTCTGACAAACCGGTTCCCATATCTTTGAGGGCCCTGGGACCGTGGGCCCAATGACCCGTTTTTTGACACATTGGGAGCAGGAACATTTAATGGAGGCAAAAGCCTTCCCTGTATATCTCGCACTGAGCGACATTGATCTGCTCTATGGTACCCTTTACCACACCTCGTGCAGAGGGTCAAGACCCCCCCCTTCTTGTCTGGGGCTTTGCAATCTCTTTTGAAATGTCCAGGCTTACCGCAATTAAAACAGGTCCGTTCACCGGTCTTCTTTTGTGGAGGATGCTTTTGTGCTAACATGATGGCGGCCGCGAGGCCAGTATTGCTAAGTGGACCTCCAATCTCTCTACACACTCTTAGCCATTCTTGCAACCCTTTTGATTTTCTAGGAGCAATGGCATTCCTGCATTCCTGGGTGGCTTGTTCAAAAATCAGTTGCTCAATAAAGGGTCCTATCCCCTCTGGGTCCCCAAAGATTTTTCCTGCCGCCTCCATCATGCGTGCGACGAAGTCGGCAAAGGGCTCCTGGGGCCCTTGAACAATTTTTGTAAGCTGATTGGTGGTTTCTCCCTTGCGATTAAGTGACTTCCAGGCCCGTATGGCTGTGCTGGAAATCTGGGCGTACGCCCCCCAATGGTAATTAATTTGATCTGCGGCCCACGGGCCTTGGCCTGTTAAAAGGTCAAATGTCCAATCCCGCTGCTCTTGCGTAAGGGCTATTGCGTTGGCCCTGGCCTGGGACTGGGCTGCCTCATGCCACAAGGCTTTCCATTCTATGTATTGTCCCATAGTAGGCAAGGCGGCCTTAACCACCATTTGCCAATCACTAGGTGTCATGGCAGTTTGTGCCATCCTTTCAAGAATCATAATAGTAAAATTAGCATTGGGACCATATTTTCTTACGGATTCTGCAAGATCTTTTATCTGACTATAGTCTACAGGAGCGTAGATTCTCCCCCCTTCTTGTTCATAAACAGGAAACGCTAATTGTAGCTTGCGGAGGATCTTTTGGGGAAAAAAGGAAGTTGTGGATGACCGGGCCTCATAAGGTGGGGGAGCGGAGGGAATGGCGGCAGCCAACAATCTCCTATCCTTAAAGAAGACACCGGTCGCAGGCTTACTTGACTTAGGTCGCCCGCCTTCATCTGGGTGATACCTTTCTCCTTTAGATCTATCTGCTTCTTCTTCTAACTCGCCCTCTTCCTCCGAGGTCAGTTTACTATCCTCGGTTTCAGAAGAATCCGAGGTATCTCTTAGGTGGAGGGCAGCCAGTTCTCGGGTCGGATATAACCCGGGCTTGCTGCTCCCCTTCTCTCCCTTTCTATTTCTCCCGGGAGGTCCTTTTTCACTTCCCTTTTTTGCCTTTTTTACGGTTTTTGTGCGCACACCCATCCTCTCACTACGCTCGGATTCTGACATACCTTCCTGCATAGCTTCTAAAACCTTTTGCCCTTTCTTTCGCTCCTCTTCACAGGCCTCATCTTCAAGACAACTCTTAACTAGTTTCCATATGGCCTTAACTCCCAACCTGAGGTCTGAACAGGTTTCTAGATCGTTGCCTAGCTTATTCCATGACAGCAGTGTCAGAGATCCTGACACCGCATACCAGGGAGCTACTCGATCAACTTCCTCAACAAAGCGGCGAAGAACTCTATCCCCAAGCTTCAGGTCCCTTCTTTTGAGAAGTTCTTTTAATGAAGTTTGTACTGATTGAGAAGCCCCCATGATACTCTAAAGGAGACTGCAATTAAGAACTTCAATTTAACACAACCTTCTATGTTCACAAAAGAAGAGGGCTAGGAACCATACAACCAAGGCCACGAGGACGATAATTAAAGCCTCGGGCAATCCCTCCCACGGCCCAGTTAGTTGAAGGGAGTGTGAAAGGGTCAGGTAAAATTCAGGCATACCTTTCCGAGACGTAGTTCCTGCAGTTCTGGACCCTCCCCGTCACCGAGGGATCTCCGACGGTGCTCGCGATGTTCTTCTGTTCTTCGTTTTCCCGGGATTTCGGCACCAGATGTGAGTGTTCTCTGAATCGCCCGCGAATGAGGACACCACACACGATAGGGTTCTTCTGCAGCAAGCTTTATGCGTCTTGAGAGGAAGAGCATAAGCTTCACAACCGGAGACCCCAGGCAATCCGAGCCCCTCCCTTTTATAAGAAATTCTCCCCGCCTCGGACGTAGCAAGCCATGATTGGCTCAACACTGATCACCCCATCCCTGAGGCGGAGCTGCCCGGGGCGGGGATTTCCAGCGCAGGCGCAAACTAGGTGTTTACTAGTTGGTGCTGAGGAAATGACTCAGCACCGGAAGATTAGCGGCGCCCCACAGAGAGAGACAGAGAGAGACAGAGATAGAGACAGAGAGAGACAGAGAGTGAGACAGAGAGAGACAGAGAGAGAGACACCGAAAGACAGAGAGAGACAGAGAGAGACAATGAAAGACACAGAGAGAGACTAAGAGAGACAGAGAGAGACAGAGAGAGACAGAGAGAGACAGAGAGAGACAAAAAAAGACACAGAGAGAGACAGAGAGAGACAGAGAGAAAGAGAGAGACAGAGAGAGTCAGAGAGAGACAGAGATAGAGACAGAGAGAGACAGAGAGAGGGACAGAGAGAGACAGAGACAGAGTGAGAAATACAGAGAGAGACAGATTTAGAGAGAGAGACAGAGAGAGACAGAGAGAGAGACAGAGAGAGAGACAGAGAGAGAGACAGAGAGAGACAGAGTGAGACACAGAGAGAGAGAGAGACAGAGATAGACAAAGAAAGACACAGAGAGAGACATATAGAGACAGAGAGATACATTAAGAGAGACAGAGAGAGACAGAGAGAGACAGAGATAGAGACAGAGAGAGACAGAGAGAGACAGAGAGAGACAGAGAGATAGACAGAGAGAGACAGAGAGAGACAATGAAAGACATAGAGAGAGACAGAGAGACACAGAGAGACACAGAGAGAGAGACAGAGAGAGACAGAAAGAGTCAGAAGGACAGAGAGAGACAGAGAGAGATAGAGATAGAGACAGAGAAAGACAGAGAGAGACACAGAGAGAGACAGAGAGAGACAGAGATAGAGACAGAGAAAGACAGAGAGAGACACAGAGAGAGAGACAGAGAGAGACAGAGAGAGACAGAGAGATAAAGAGAGAGAGACAGAGAGAAAGAGAGAGACAGAGAGAGTCAGAGAGAGACAGAGATAGAGACAGAGAGAGACAGAGAGAGGGACAGAGAGAGACAGAGACAGAGTGAGAAAGACAGAGAGAGACAGAGATAGAGAGAAAGAGACAGAGAGAGACACAGAGAGAGACAGAAAGAGACAGAGAGAGACAAAGAAAGACACAGAGAGAGACATAGTGAGACAGAGAGATACATTGAGAGAGACAGAGAGAGACAGAGAGAGACAGAGACACAGAGAGAGACAGAGAGACAGAGAGAGAGACAGAGAGATACAGAGATAGAGACAGAAGGGACAGAGAGAGACAGAGAGAGACCGACAGAGTGACAGATGGAGACAGAGAGAGACAGAGACAGATAGAGTTAGACAGAGAGAGACAGAGAGAGAGAGAGAGAGAGAGAGAGAGACAGAGAGAGACAGAGAGGGACAGAGTGACAGAGAGAGACAGAGAGAGACAGAGATAGAGACAGAGAGATACAGAGTGAGGGACAGAGAGAGACAGAGAGAGACAGATAGAGACAGAGAGACAGATAGAGACAGAGAGAAACAGAGAGAGACAGAGTGACAGAGAGAGACAGAGAGAGACAGAGACAGAGAAAGAGAGAGAGACAGAGAGAGACAGAGAGAGTCAGATAGACAGAGAGAGACAGAGAGAGACAGTGAGAGACAGAGAGAGACAGAGTGACAGAGAGAGACAGAGAGAGACAGAGATAGAGACAGAGAGAGACAGAGAGAGGGAAAGAGAGAGACAGAGAGAGACAGAGAGAGACAGAGAGAGACAGAGAGAGAGACAGATAGAGACAGAGAGAAACAGAGAGAGACAGAGATAGAGAAAGAGAGAGACAAAGAGAGACATAGAGAGAGAGACAGAGAGAGACAGAGAGAGACAGAGTTACAGAGAGAGACAGAGAGAGACAGAGAGAGAGACAGAGAGAGACAGAAAGAGTCAGAAGGACAGAGAGAGACAGAGATAGAGACAGAGAGAGACAGAGAGAAAGAGAGAGACAGAGAGAGTCAGAGAGAGACAGAGACAGAGTGAGAAAGACAGAGAGATACAGAGATAGAGAGAGAGACAGAGAGAGACACACAGAGAGACAGAGAGAGACAGAGAAAGACAAAGAAAGACACAGAGAGAGACATAGAGAGAGAGATACATTGAGAGAGACAGAGAGAGACAGAGAGAGAGATAGAGAGAGACACAGAGAGAGACAGAGAGAGACAGAGAGACAGAGAGAGACAAAGAAAGACACAGAGAGAGACAGAGAGAGACAGAGAGACAGAGAGAGACAGAGAGAGACAGATAGACAGAGAGAGACAGAGAGAGACAGAGAGAGACAGAGTGACAGAGAGAGACATAGAGAGAAAGAGATAGAGACAGAGAGAAGGAAAGAAAGAGACACACAGAGAGATAGAGACAGAGAGAAACAGAGAGAGACAGAGATAGAGAAAGAGAGAGACAGAGAGAGACATAGAGAGAGTTACAGAGAGAGACAAAGAGAGACAGAGAGAGACAAAGAAAGACACAGAGAGAGACAAAGAGAGACAGAGAGATACAGAGAGAGAGAAAGAGAGAGACAGAGAGAGACATAAAGAGAGAGACAGAGAGAGACAGGGAGAAACAGAGAGAGACAATGAAAGACACAGAGAGAGACAGAGAGGGACAGAGAGAGACAGAGAGAGGCAGAGTGACAGAGAGAGACAGAGAGAGACAGAGATAGAGACAGAGAGAGACAGAGAGAGGGAAAGAGAGAGACAGAGAGAGAGAGAGAGACAGAGAGAGACAGAGAGAGAGACAGATAGAGACAGAGAGAAATAGAGAGAGACAGAGATAGAGAAAGAGAGAGACAGAGAGAGACATAGAGAGAGAGACAGAGAGAGACTTTCCACTTTTTCAGGTTTTCTTGCCATATTCCGGTTCCTTCAGTGTGAGTTTTTAATTTTCTAATTCTTTCAGGGTTTTTTGCCATATTCTGGGTCCTACAGCGTGTATTTTTAATTTTCCAAGTTTTTCAGGGTTACTCAGCATATTTTGGGTCCTACAGTGTGATTTTTTTCATTTTCCACCTTTTTCAGGTTTTCTTGCCAATTTCGGGGTACTTCAGTGTGAGTTTTTAATATTCCACTTTTTACAGGGTTAATCGCCATATTCTGCGTCCTACAGTGTGATTTTTAAATTTTCCACGATTCTCAGGGTTTCTCGCCATATTCAGGTCCTACAGTTTGATTTTTTAATTTTAAACGTTTTTAAGTTTTTTTCGTCATGTTCTGGGTCCTACAGTTTGATATTCTCATTATCCAACTTTTTCAGATTTTCTCAGCATATTCTGGGTCCTACATTGTGAATTTTTAATTTTCCACGTTTTTCAAGGTTTCTTGCCATATTCTGGTCCTATAGTGTGATTTTCTCATTTTCCTCCTTTTTCAGTGTTTCTCGCCATATTCTGGGTCCTACAGTGTGAATATTTAATTTTCCATGTTTTTCATGTTTTCTCGCCATATTCTGGGTCCTTCAGTTTGTGTTTTTAATTTTCCTCGTTTTTCAGGTTTTCTCACCATATTCCCGGACCTTCAGTGTGAATTTTTAATTTTCCATGTTTTTCAGGTTTTTTCGTCATATTCTGGGTCCTAGAGTGTGATTTTCTCATTTCCACGTTTTTTAGGATTTCTCCCCATATTCGGGGTCCTTCAGTGTGAGTTTTTGATTTCCTACTTTTTCAGGGTTTCTCAATATATTCTGGTTCCTACAGCATGTATTTTATTTTTCCAAGTTTTTCAAGGGTTTCTAGGCATATTCTGGGTCCTACAGTGTGAACATTTAATTTTCCATGATTATCAGGGTTTCTCAGCATATTCTGGGTCCTGCAGTGTGATTTTCTCATTTTTCACCTTTTTCAAGTTTTTTCGCTATTCTGGGTTCTACATGTGATTTTCTCATTTTCCACCTTTTTCAGGTTTTCTCGCTATATTCCGGGTCCTTCAGTGTGAATTTTTAATTTTCCACGTTTTTCAGGGTTTCTCGGCATATTCTGTTTCCTGCAGTGTGATTTTCTCATTTTCCAAGTTTTTCAGGTTTTTTCGTAATTCTGGGTCTTACAGTGTGATTTTCTCATTTTTCACCTTTTGCAGGGTTTCTTGCCATATTCTGGGTCCAACAGAGTGTATTTTTAATTTTCCACGTTTTTCCGGTTTCTCACCATATTCTGGGTCCAACAGCGCGTATTTTTAATTTTCCACGTTTTTCAGGGTTTCTCGGCATATTCTGGGTCCTAAAGTGTGATTTTCTCATTTTCGAAGTTTTTCAAGTTTTTTCTCAATTCTGGGTCCTACAGTCATTTATTCTCATTTTCCACCTTTTTCAGGTTTTCTCGCCATATTCGGGGTCTTTCAGTGTGAATTTTTAGTTTTTTACTTTTTTCAGGTTTTCTTGCCATATTCTGGGTCATTCAGTGTGAGTTTTTAATTTTCCACGTTTTTTCAGGTTTTTTCGTCATATTCTGGGTACTACAGTGTGATTTTTCTCATTTTCTCGTTTTTCAGGTTTTCTTGCCATATTCCAGGTCCTTCAGGGTGAATTTTTAATTTTCCATGTTTTTCAGTATTTCTCGCCATATTCTGGGTAATACAGTGTGAATTTTTAATTTTCATGTTTTTCAGGGTTACTCAGCATATTCTAGGTCCTGCAGTATGATTTTCTCATTTTCCACGTTTTATAAATTTTTTCGTAATTCTGGGTCCTACAGTGTGATTTTCTCATTTTCTACGTTTTTCATGTTTTTTCGCAATTCTGTGTCCTACAGTGTGATTATTCTCTATTTCCACCTTTTTCAGGTATTCTTGCCATATTCAGGGTCCTTCCGTGTAAGTTTTTAATTTTCTACTTTTTTCAGGGTTTCCTGTCATAATCTGGCTCCTTCAAAGCATATTTTTATTTTTCCTCGTTTTTCTGGGTTTCTCAGCATATTCTGGGTCCTACAGTGTATTTTTCTCATTTTTAAATATTTTCAGATTTTCTCACCATATTCGGGGTCCTACAGTGTGAATTTTTAATTTTAATCGTTTTTAAGTTTTTTTCATCATATTCTGGGTCCTACAGTTGATTTTGTCATTAACCACCTTTTTCATGTTTTCTCACCATATTCGTGGTCCTTCAGTGTGAGTTTTTAGTTTTTTAGTTTTTTCATGGTTTGTTGCCATATTCAGGGTCCTACAGCGTGTATGTTTAATTTTGCACATTTTTCAGGGTTTCTCGGCATATTCTGGGTCCTACAGTGTGATTTTCTCATTTTCGACGTTTTTCAATTTTTTTTCGCAATTCTGGGTCCTATAGTGTGATTTTCTCATTTTCCACCTTTTTCAGGTTTTCTCGACATATTCAGGGTCCTTCAGTGTGAGATTTAAATTTTTTACTTTTTTCAGTGTTTCTCGCCATATTCTGCATCCTACAGTGTGAATTTTAAATTTTTCACGTTTTTCAGGTTTTCTTGCCATGTTCTGTGTCCTACAGTATGAATTTTTAATTTTAAACCTTTTTAAGTTTTTTTCGTCATATTCTGGGTCCTTCAGTGTGATTTTCTCATTTTCCAACTTTTTCAGGTCTTCTCGGCATATTCTGAGTCCTACAGTGTGAATTTTCGATTTTCCACGTTTTTCAAGTTTTCTTGCCATATTCTGTTCCTAGAGTGTGAATTTTTAATTTTCCACTTTTTTCAGTGTTTCTCTCCCTATCCTGGGTTCTACTTTGTGAATATTTAATTTTCCATGTTTTTCAGGTTTGCTCGCCATATTCTGGGTCCTTCAGTGTGAGTTTCTAATTTTCCTCGTTTTTCAGGTTTTCTCGCCATATTCAAGGTCATACAGTGTGATTTTCTCATTTCCACGTTTTTCTTATTTTCTTGCCATATTCCAGGTTCTTCAGTGTGAATTTTTAATTTTCCACGTTTTTCAAGGTTTCTTGCCATATTCTGGTCCTTTAGAGTGAATTTTTAATTTTCAAGATTTTACAGTTCCTCAAAATATTCTGTGTCCTCCAGTGTGAATATTTAATTTTCTAGGTTTTACAGGTTTTCTTGCCATATTCTGGGTCCTTCAGTGTGAGATTTTAATTTTCCTCATTTTTCAGTTTTGCTCGCTATATCCGGGTCCTTGAGTGTGAATTTTTATTTTTCCACATTTTTCAGGTTTCTTCGTCATAATCTGGTTCTACAGTGTGATTTTTTTCATTTCCATGTTTTTCAGGTTTTCTCGCCATATTTGGGGTCCTTCAGTGTGAGTTTTTTAATTTTTAGTTTTTAAGGTTTTCTTGCCATATTCTGGGTACTACAGTGTGAATTTTAAATTTTCCACGTTTTTAAGTTATTTCGTCATATTCTGATTATTACAGTGTGATTTTCTCGTTTTTTTCCTTTTTCAGTGTTTCTCGCCATATTCAGGGTCCTATAGTGTGAATATTTAATTTTCAATGTTTTTCAGGTTTTCTCAGCATATTCTGGCTCCTGCAATGTTATTTTCTCGTTTTCAACCTTTTTCAGGTTTTCTCACAATTCTGGGTCCTACATGTGATTTTCTCATTTTCCACCTTTTTCAGGTTATCTCGCCATAATCTAGGTCCTACAGTGTGAGTTTTTAATTTTCCTCGTTTTTTCAGGTTTTCTCGCCATATTCTGATTCCTTCAGTGTGAATTTTTAATTTTCCACGTTTTCCAGGTTTTTTCATCATATTCTGGGTCCTACAGTGTGATATTCTCGTTTCCAAGTTTTTCAGGATTTCTTGCCATATTCCAGGTCCTGCAGTGTGAATTTTTAATTTTCCACGTTTTTCAGTATTTCTCCCCATATTTTGGGTAATACAGTGTGAATTTTTAATTTTCCTCGTTTTTCAGGTTTTCTCGCCAAATTCCGGGTCCTTCAGTGTGAATTTTTAATTTTCCACGATTTTCAGGGATTCTCAGCATATTCTGGGTCCTGCAGTGTGATTTTCTCATTTTCCACCTTTTTCATGTTTTCTAGCCATATCCTCGTCCATCAGTGTGAGTTTATAGTTATCTACTTTTTTCAGGGTTGCTGGCCGTATTCTGGGTAATACAGTGTGAATTTTTATTGTCCAATTTTTTTCAAGGTTTCTCGCCATAATGTGGGTCTGACAGTGTGAATTTTTAATTTTCACGTTTTTCACGGTTTCTTGGCATATTTTGGGTCCTGAAGAGTGATTTTCTCATTTTCCACGTTTTTAAAGTTTTTTCGTAATTCTGGGTCCTACAGTGTGATTTTCTCATTTTCCACCTTTTTCAGGTTTTCTTGCCATATTCCGGGTCCTTCAGTGTGAGTTTTTAATTTTCTAATTCTTTCAGGGTTTCTTGCCATATTCTGGGTCCTACAGCGTGTATTTTTAATTTTCCACGTTTTTCAGGGTTACTCGGCCTATTCTGGGTCCTACAGTGTGATTTTCTCATTTTTGACATTTTTCAAGTTTTTTGTTTTGCAATTCTGGTCCTACAGTGTGATTTTCTCATTTTCCACCTTTTTCAGGTTTTCTCGCCATATTCCGGGTCCATCAGTGTGAGTTTATAGTTATCTACTTTTTTCAGGGTTGATTGCCATATTCTGCTTAATACAGTGAGAATTTTCATTGTCCAATTTTTTCATGGTTTCTCGCCATAATCTGGTTCCCCCAGCGTATATTTTTAATTTTCCACGTTTTCAGGGTTTCTCGGCATATTCTGGGTCCTACAGTGTGATTTTCTCATTTTTGATATTTTTCAAGTTTTTTGTTTTGCAATTCTGGTCCTACAGTGTGATTTTCTCATTTTCCACCTTTTTCAGGTTTTCTCGCCATATTCCGGGTCCTTCAGTGTGAGTTTTTAATTTTCTAATTCTTTCAGGGTTTCTTGCCATATTCTGGGTCCTACAGCGTGTATTTTTAATTTTCCACGTTTTTCAGGGTTACTCGGCCTATTCTGGGTCCTACAGTGTGATTTTCTCATTTTTGACATTTTTCAAGTTTTTTGTTTCGCAATTCTGGATCCTACAGTGTGATTTTCTCATTTTCCACCTTTTTCAGGTTTTCTTGCCATTTTCGGGGTACTTCAGTGTGAGTTTTTAATATTCTACTTTTTACAGGGTTAATCGCCATATTCTGTTTCCTACAGTGTGATTTTTAAATTTTCCACGTTTCTCTGGGTTTCTCGCCATATTCTGGTCCTACAGTGTGAATTTTTAATTTTAAACGTTTTTAAGTTTTTTTTCGTCATGTTCTGTGTCCTACACTGTGAAATGCTCATTATCCAACTTTTTCAGGTTTTCTCAGCATATTCTGGGTCCTTCAGTGTGAATATTTAATTTTCCATGTTTTTCATGTTTTCTCGCCATATTCCGGGTCCTTCAGTTTGTGTTTTTAATTTTCCTCGTTTTTCAGGTTTTCTTGCCATATTCCCGGTCCTTCAGTGTGAATTTTTAATTTTCCTGGTTTTTCAGATTTTTTCGTCATATTCTTGGTCCTAGAGTGTGATTTTCTCATTTCCACGTTTTTCAGGATTTCTCCCCGTATTTGGGGTCCTTCAGTGTGAGTTTTTGATTTTCTACTTTTTCAGGGTTTCTCAATATATTCTGGTTCCTACAGCGTGTATTTTATTTTTCCACGTTTTTCAAGGGTTTCTCCGCATATTCTGGGTCCTACAGTGTGATTTTTTTTTATTTTCGACGGTTTTCAAGTTTTTTCGCAATTCTGGGTCCTACAGTGTGATTTTCTCATTTTCCACCTTTTTTCAGGTTTTCTCGCCATATTCGGGGTCCTTCAGTGTGAGTTTCTAATTTCCTAGTTTTTCAAGTTTTTTCGTAATTCTAGGACCTACAGTGTGGTTTTCTCATTTTCCACCTTTTTCAGGTTTTTTTCGCCATATTTGGGGTCCTTCAGTGTGAGCTTTTAATTTTCTACATTTTTCAGGGTTTTTCGCCATATTCTGGGTCCTTCAGTGTGAATTTTTAATGTTCCTTGTTTTTCTGGTTTTCTTGCCATATTCCAGGTCCTTCAGTGTGAATTTTTACTTTTCCACGTTTTTTAGTATTTCTTGCCATATTCTGGGAAATACAGTGTGAATTTTTAATTTTCATGTATTCAGTGTTTCTAGGCATATTCTGGGTCCTCCACTGTGATTTTCTCATTTTCGACGTTTTTCAAGTTTTTTCGTTAATCACTGTGATTTCTCATTTTCCACCTTTCAGGGTTCCTCGCCATATTTTGGGTCCTTCAGTGTGAGTTTTTAATTTTCTAATTTTTTCAGGTTTTCTTGCCATATTCTGGGTCCTATTGTGTATATTTTTAATTTTCCACGTTTTTCAGGGTTTCGTGGCATATTCTTGGTTCTACACTGTGATTATCTCATTTTCCACCTTTTTCAGGTTTTCTCTCCATATTCGGCGTCCTTCAGTGGGAGTTTTTAATTTTCTACTTTTTTCAGGGTTTCTCGCCATATTCTGGGTCCTACAGTGTGATTTTCTCATTTAGGACTTTTTACAAATTTTTTCGCAATTCTGGGTCCTACAGTGTGATTATTATCATTTTTAAACTTTTTCAGGTTTTCTCGCCATATTCGATATCCTTCAGTGTGAGGTTTTAATTTTCCTCGTTTTTCAGGTTTTCTCGACATATTCTGGGTCCTTCAGTGTGAATTTTTAATTTTCACGTTTTTCAGGGTTTCTCGACATATTCCGGGTCCTTCAGTGTGAATTTTTTATTTTCCACGTTTTTCAGGTTTTTTCGTTATATTCTGGGTCTTACAGTGTGATTTTCTCATTTCCATGTTTTTCAGGTTTTCTAGCCATATTCCACGTCCTTCAGTGTGAATTTTTAATTTTCCAGGTTTTTCAGTATTTCTTGCCATATTCTGGGTAATACAGTGTGATTTTCTCATTTTCCACTTTTTTCAGGTTTAATCGCAATATTTGGGGTCCTTCAGTGTGAGTTTTTAATTTTCCTCGTTTTTCAGGTTATCTCTACATATTCTGGGTCCTTCAGTGTGAATTTTTAATTTTCTACTTTTTTCAGGTTTTTTCGTCATATTCTGGGACCTACAGTGTGATTTTCTCATTTCCACGTTTTTCAGGTTTTCTTGCCATATTCCAGGTCCTTCAGTGTGAATTTTTAATTTTCACGTTTTTCAGTATTTCTTTCCATATTTTGCATAATACAGTTGTGAATTTTTAATTTTCCACTTTTTTCATGGTTTCTCGCCATATTCTTTGTCCGACAGTGTGAATCGTTAATTTTCACGTTATTCAGGATTTCTAGGCATATTCTGTGTCCTGCAGCGTGCATTTTTAATTTTCCATGTTTTCAGGGTTTTTCGTCATATTCTGGGTCCTACAGTGTGATTTTTCTCAATTACGATATTTTTCAGGTTTTTCCCAATTCTGGGTTCTACAGAGTGATTTTCTCATTTTCCACCTTTTTCAGGATTTCTCGCCATATTAGGGGTCCTTCAGTGTGAGTTTGTAATTTTCTACTTTCTTCAGGGTTTCTAGCCATATTCTGGGTCCTACAGCGTGTATTTTTAATTTTCCACGTTTTTCAGTATTTCTCGCCATATTCTGTGTCCAACAGTGTGAATTTTAATTTTCACGTTTTTTACAAATTTTTTCGCAATTCTGGGTCCTACAGTGTGATTATTATCATTTTTAAACTTTTTCAGGTTTTCTCGCCATATTTGATATCCTTCAGTGTGAGGTTTTAATTTTCCTCGTTTTTCAGGTTTTCTCGACATATTCTGGGTCCTTCAGTGTGAATTTTTAATTTTCACGTTTTTCAGGGTTTCTCGACATATTCCGGGTCCTTCAGTGTGAATTTTTTATTTTCCACGTTTTTCAGGTTTTTTCGTTATATTCTGGGTCTTACAGTGTGATTTTCTCATTTCCATGTTTTTCAGGTTTTCTAGCCATATTCCACGTCCTTCAGTGTGAATTTTTAATTTTCCAGGTTTTTCAGTATTTCTTGCCATATTCTGGGTAATACAGTGTGATTTTCTCATTTTCCACTTTTTTCAGGTTAATCGCAATATTTGGGGTCCTTCAGTGTGAGTTTTTAATTTTGTACTTTTTCAGGGTTTCTGGCCATATTCTGGGTCCTATAGTGTGTGTTTTTAATTTTCCACGTTTTTCATGGTTTCTCGGCATATTCTGGGTCCTACAGTGTGATTTTCTCATTTTCGGTATTTTTCATGTTTTTTCCCAATTCTGGGTCCTACAGTGTGATTATTCTCATTTTCCACCTTTCAGGTTTTCTCGCCATATTCGGGGTCTTTCAGTGTGAATTTTTAATTTTCTACTTTTTTCAGGTTATCTCGCCATATTCTGGGTCCTTCAGTGTGAGTTTTTATTTTTT
Source organism: Mus caroli (assembly GCF_978045245.1). Lineage (NCBI taxonomy): Eukaryota > Metazoa > Chordata > Mammalia > Rodentia > Muridae > Mus > Mus caroli. Next base: position 160,579 of record NW_028227391.1, on the reverse strand, counting down.
CTGGTTTTGTAGCCATATTCCGGGTCCTTCAGTGTGAATTTTTAATTTTCCATGTTTTTCAGGTGTTTTCATCATATTCTGGGTCCTACAGTGTGATTTTCTCATTTCCAAGTTTTTCAGGTTTTTGTGCCATATTCCAGGTCCT